>NC_137956.1:21177104-21241331 GCF_963924665.1 Micromys minutus | reverse complement strand
CTTCTTTTGGGGTAATCATTTTGTATACTGTGTGAAGGTGTATCTCTGTTCTTCCTCATCTGCATCAGGCATTCTCTAATAAAGAGCTGACAGCTGGGCTGGAGAGATGGCTCAGTGGTTCAGAGCACTGACTGCTCTTCTAGAGGTCCTGAGTTCAATTCCCAGCAACCACAGGGTGGCTTACAACCATCTGTAGTGGGATCTGATGCCCTCTTCTGGTGTGTCTGAAAACACACAGTGTACTCATATACATGAAATAAAGAAATAAATAAATAAGTAAATAAATAAATACATCTTTAAAGAACTGACAGCTAGGCAGAAGAAGAAGAATGGACTTCTGGGAAGAAATAGGAACTGGGAGAAGAATTGAGTAGTGTGAGATTTTCCAGTTAGACATGGAGAAAGTTGGGAATATGGGGACTCAATAACAGGTGGTGGGCCACATACCAAAACTGGATTAGTACAAATGGGGAATTAAGTTATATAAGTTAGCCGGGAACAAGTATAAAAGTCTCTGGGTCATTACTGGGAGCTGGTGGATTGGATCTTCCTTATCCTCCTCCTCCTCATCTTCTGCATTCTCTTCCTCCTTCTCCTCTTCTTCTGCATTTTTGAAGTTTTGATAGTGTCAAACTTTCTTCTTCTCAAGAGTGTGTATGAGTCTGTGTGTGCAAGTTCATGTGTAGGCCTGGGATTGAAGTCAGGAATCATTTAGATTATTCTTCAACTTTATCCTTTGATGCAGTTTCTTTCTCTCTCTGCGTGTTTGTGTTTTGTTTTAAAGAAAAACCTGCAAAACATCCAGAACACTTCAAAAGTCTATCAAATGTTATTTAGACATTATGATTGGAAAAAAGATTCCTAAGCTTTTTCTTTAAAATGTATACAATAAATACTCTATCACTTAGAAGTTTAAAGGATTGGGTAGACTTATAGGATATAAAGTTAACATTTAAAAATCAGTCATTAAAAAAAAATACCAGCAAAGAACAAGTAGATTTTGAAATAAAAACTCAGTATCTTTGTAGTGTCTTTGTGTGGTTTAGGTATGAGAGTAATTGTAGCTTTGAAGAATGAGTTGGGTAGTGTTTCTTCTGTTTCTATTTTGTGGAATAGTTTGGAGAGTATAGGTATTAGGTCTTCTATAAAAGTTGGATAGAGGGCTGGAGAGATAGCTTAGCGGTTAAGAGCACACACTGCTTTTCCAGAGGTCCTGAGTTCAATTCCCAGCAACCACATGGTGGCTCACAACCATCTGTAATGGGATCCAATGCCCTTTTATGGTGTGTCTGAAGACAGCCATGTTTTACCCATATACATAAAATAAGTAAATCTTAAGAAAGAAAAAAAAAGTTGGATAGAATTCTCCACTAAACCCATCTGGTCGTGGGTTTTTTTTTGGTTGGGAGGCTTTTGATGAGTGCTTCTATTTTTTTTTTAGGTGTTATGGGACTGTTTAGATGGTTTATCTGGTCCTCATTTAACTTTGGTATCTGGTATCTGTCTAGAAATATATCCATTTCCTCTAGACTTTCCAGTTTTGTTGAGTATAGGCTTTTGTAATAGGACCTGATGATTTCTTGAATTTACTCAGTTTCTGTTGTTATGTCTCTTCTTTCATTTCTGATTTTGCTAATTTGGATACTTTCTTTTTGCCCTCTCGTTAGTCTGGCTAAGGGATTATTGATCTTGTTGATTTTCTCAAAAAATCAGCTTTTCCTTTTGCTGATTCTTTGTATAGTTCTTTTTGTTTCTATTGGTTGATTTCTGCTCTGAGTTTGATTATTTCCTGCCATCTACTCCTCTTGGGGGTATCTGCTTCTTTTTGTTTTAGAGCTTTCAACTGTGCTGTCAAGCTGCTAGTGTATGGGGTTTCTTTTTGGAGACACTCAGAGCTATAAATTTTCCTCTCAATACCGCTTTCATTGCATACCATAAGTTTGGGTATGTAGTGGTGTCATTTTCATTAAATTCTAGAAAATTCTTGATTTCTTTCTTGACCAAGCTATTATTGAGCAGAGCCTTGCTCAGCTTCCATGTGTATGTGGGCATTTTGTTGTTTTTGTTGTTATTAAAGACCAGCCTAAGTTCATGGTGATCTGATAGAATGCATGGGAGTATTTCGATCTTCTTGTATCTGTTGAGGCCTGTTTTGTGACCGACTATATGGTCAGTTTTGGAGAAGGTACCATGAGGTGCTGAGAAGAAAGTATAATCTTTTGTTTTTTGGATGAAATGTCCTGTAGATGTCTGTTAATTCCAGTTGATTCATAACTTCTGCTAGTTTCGCTGTGTCTCTGTTCAGTTTCTGTCTCCATGATCTGTCCATTGATGAGAGTGGGGTGTTGAAGTCTCCCACTATTTTTGTGTGTGGTGTAATATATGCTTTGAACTTTAGTTGGATTTCTCTTATAAATGTGGGTGCCCTTTTATTAGGAGCATAGATGTTCAAGATTGAGAGTTCATCTTGATAGATATTTCCTGTGATGAGTAAAAAGTGTCTTTCCTTATCTGTTTTGATAACTTTTGCTTGAAAATCTATTTTATTTGATATTAGAATAGCTACTTCAGCTTGTTTCCTGGGCCCATTTGCTTGGAAGGTTTTTTTTTTTTCCCCAGAGAACTTCAGACCAATTTCTCTTATGAACATCGATGCAAAAATACTCAATAAAATTTTTGCAAATCAAATCCAAGAACACATCAAAACAATCATCCATCATGACCAAGTAGGCTTCATCCCTGGGATGCAGGGATGGTTCAACATACGGAAATTCATCAACATAATCCACCATATAAACAAACTCAAAGAAAGAAGCCACATGATCCTCCCACTAGATGCTTAGAAAACATTTGACAAAATTCAACACCCCTTCATGATAAAAGTCTTGGAAAGACCAGGAATCTAAGGCCCTTACCTTACCTTAATGCAATATACTGCAAACCAGTAGCCAACATCAAACTAAATGGAGAGAAACGTGAAGCAATCTTATTAAAGTCAGGGACTAGACAAGGCTGCCCACTGACCCCTACCTATTCAATATAGTACTGGAAGTCCTGGCCAGAGCAATTAGACAACAAAAAGAAATCAAAGGGATTCACATTGGAAAAAAATAAGTCAAAATATCACTATTTGCAGGTGATATTATAGTATACTTAAGTGACTCCCAAAATTCCACCAGAGAACTTTTACAACTAATAAACAACTTTAGAAAAGTGGCTGGCTATAAAATTAACTCAAACAAATCAGTAGCCTTCCTCTACTCAAAGGATAAACAGGCTGAGAAAGAAATTAGAGAATTGACACCCTTCACAATAGTCACAAAGACTATAAAATACCTTGGGGTAACCCTAACCAAGCAAGTGAAGGATCTGTATGAAAAGAACTTCAAGACCCTGAAGAAGGAAATTGAAGGAGATTTCACAAGATTGAAAGATCTCCCATGCTCATGGATTGGAAGGATCAACATTGTAGAAATGGCCATCTTGCCAAAAGTAATCTACAGATTCAATGCAATCCCCATCAAAGTTCCAACTCATTTCTTCATAGAGTTAGAAGAAGCAATTTTGAAATTCAACTGGAATAATAAAAAACCTAGAATAGCAAAATCTGTCCTCAAGAATAAAAACACTTCTGGGGTAATCATCATCCCTGACCTCAAGCTACATTACGAAGCAAGTGTGATAAAAGCAGCAAGTTATTGGTACAGAAATAGGCAGGTAGATCAATGGAACAAAATTGAGGACCCAGAAATGAACCCACACACCTATGGTCACTTGAGCTTTGACAAAGGAGCTAAAAACATTCAATGGAAAAAGGACAGCCTCTTCAACAAATGGTGCTGGTTCAACTGGCAGTCAGCATGCAGAAGAATGCAAATGGGTCAAAGATCTCCACATAAAACCAGGTACACTGAAACTATTAAAAGAGAAAGTGGGGGAAGAGCTTAGAACACATAGGCACAGGGGAAATATTCTTGAACAGAACACCAATGGCTTATGCTCTAAGATCAAGAATTAACAAATGGGACCTCATGAAATTGCAAAGCTTCTGTAAGGCTAAGTACACTGTTAAGAAGACAAAATGACAGTCTACAGATTGGGAAAGAATTTTTTTTACCAATTCTACATCTGATAGAGGGCTAATATCCAATATCTACAAAGAACTCAGAAAGCTAGACTATAGAGAATTAAATAATCCTATTAAAATGGGGTACAGAGCTAAAGAAAGAATTCTCAACTGAGGAACATCAAATGGCCAAGAATCACCTAAAGAAATGCTCAACATCCCTAATCATCAGGGAAATGCAAATCAAAACAACCCTGAGATTCCACCTCACACCAGTTAGAATGGCTAAGATCAAAAACTCAGGACAGTAGATGCTGGCGAGGATATGGAGAAAGAGGGACACTCCTTCATTGTTGGTGGGGTTGTAAGCTGGTACAACCACTCTGGAAATCAATCTGGCAGTTTCTCAGAGAATTCAACACAGTACTACCTGAAAACCTAGCCCCTCCACTCCTGGTCATATACCCCAAAGATGCTCCAACCTATAACAAGGACACATACTCCACCATGTTTATAGCAGCCTTATTTATAATAGCCAGAAGCTGGAAAGAACTCAGATGTCAATCAACAGATTAATGGATACAGAAAATGTGGTACATTTACACAATGGAGTACTACTCAGCTATTAGAAACAATGACTTCATGAAATTCCTAGGCAAATGGATGGAACTAGAGACTATCATCCTGAGTGAGGTAACCCAGCCACAAAAGAACACACATGGTATGCACTCACTGATAAGCAGATACTAGCCCCAGAAATCTTGGAATACCCAATACCCAAGAAACAATTCACAGACATTATGAAGCTCAAAAAGAAGGAAGGCCAAAATGGGGATGCCTCAGTTCTTAGAAAAGAGAACAAAACTCTCATGGGAGAAAATGCATGGTCAAATAGAGGAACAGGGATTGTAGAAAAGATCACTCAGAAGCCGCCTCACCTGGGGATCCACCACATATGCAGTTACCAAGTTCAAGCACTATAGCTGGTTCCAAAAAGTATTTACTGGCAGGAACCAGACCGAGATGCCCACTCAGGGACTATGCTAGAGTCATGTAGATACAGCTGAGCATGTTTGCAGCTAACCATTGGTCTGAACTCGGGGATCTCAATGAGGCTGCTAAAGAAAGGACCTAAGGAGCTGAAAGGAGTTGCAACCTCATGGGAAGATAACAACATTATCAACCAACCAAATTCTCCAAAACTCCCATGGACTAAAACACCAACCTCTGTGCACACTCTGAGAGACCTATTGATCCAGTTGCGTATGTAGCTGAAGATAGCAGTGTCTGGCATCAATGTGAGAAGAGGCTTTTGTTCCAGAGAGGGCATGTTTTCCCAATGTAGGGGAATGCCAAGGCAATGGGGTGGAGAGGGGGATCAGAGGGAGTGTACCTTTATGAAGGCAAATGAAGGGGGAGGTGGGATAGGAGTGAGGTGGGGTAAAGAGATAACATCTCAAATGTAAATACAGAGTATCTAATAAAAAACAAAACAAAACAAAAAACCCAGTATCATTTACATTAACACTTCCCCCAAATAACATCCTTACATACAAATTTAAGAAAATATACACCAAACGTAGCTGGATGGAGAACTCTCAGTTAGGTCTTCAGCACCATGTCTGCCTGCATCTGGCTATGCCTCCATCCATGATGACAATGAACTAAACCTCTGAACTTTAGGGTGGTTTCAATTAAATGTTCATAGGAGCTGCTGTGGTCATGGCACCTTTCCACAGCAATGGAAACCCTATCTAAAACAGAACTCCATAGCTTGCTTGTTCTTCCTTCCTTCCTTCCTTCCTTCCTTCCTTCCTTCCTTCCTTCCTTCCTTCCTTCCTTCCTTCCTTCCTCCCTCCCTCTCTACCTACCTCCTTCCCTTCCTCCTTATCTTTCTTCCTTTTCAAAAATTTGAGACTGGGCCTCAAAATTTGCAGTCTTCCTCCATTGTCTCCCCAATGGTGGGCTTATTGGCATGCTCCACCTTGCTTTGCTGTGAGAGAACTGCTGTAAGAAAGCCTGATAGCCCTCCTGAAACTGGGATACCGTTCACCACTCAACTTTCCCCAGAGCCCAGGAGATGATGGCAGCATGCTCTTATCTCTCCAGAATTAGGACCTAAGTATCTCTTCTTTATGAAACACATACACTCAGGTATTATGTTACCGAAGCAAAAATGAACTAAGATGTTTACCCTAATATAGAAAACATAGCATTGGCAAAAGAATAAACAGACGGACCAGAAACAGACCTAGGAAGATGTGGATATTCTTGACTTACCGTGACTGGACTTACACATTTCTGCTTCTCGGTGGTGAAAGGCAGTACCCATGCATTCAATGGGGGCTTCCTTTCAGTTTTGACCTTTTCCTATTGTTTGTGGCAGGACACCTTTTCAAGGGGCTGAGTAGGAGTGGCAAGGAAGGTATAACTTCTGCTGAGATTGTATGGGTACATAGAGGTGCCGAACAGTGAGCCCCACCACTAAGCTGTGACATTTGGTAGATCGGGTATATTAGGTGCATTAAAAAAATTACAGTGGGTTTGTCAGACACCATATCCTAAGTGAAAGAGCATCTGTCTGGTCAACTAAACTTGGACAAAGGCAAACAACCCAGAAAAGGTAGATTTCAGTGAACCCATTGGCGCAACTAGATGCTCACAAGCCAAACCCAACGCCATCCTGTGTATTTTACTAAAGTATCTCAAATTGGGGGGGCATGTGTACTGTGCCACAAGAGGGACTGACATGGAACTGGGGAGGCACAGCATCCCCGGAAATTTCAAAACTTGAGACCTGCAAGAGTGGAACTAGCTTTCTCCCCGTTTCTGTTCCTGCCTCACCATGATACCAGGATACCCCAATCAGTCACAGTACCAGCACTAGTACCTCCTCTCCATGGTAACGAGGCATCTCAGTACCCTGAGCTTTCAGCCAATGACCTTTTCCCACCTTGGATAATCTCACCCCCAAACTATATAACCCTTGGCTCACTGGAATAAAGTGTGTGTATTCAAACCGACCCAGAATAAAGAAATACGAACAAGCTAAGATTGTCTCAGAGAGCTGCTTCATTAAAGAACGTGGGAGAGGGCATTTGACTAAATCAACATCTCTTTCCCCCTTGCTCCCAACTGGACGAGGATTCTGCTTCACCCTCTGGCCGACCCTGAAAGAGGTAAACTTGGGACCCCACTTTTCCCTGTCCTCTCTGAACCGGTAAACTGGCAGTGCACCGACACCTGGAGAAGAGAGGCAGAACTCAGAACCCCACTCAAAGTGGGTGGTAGACCTCAGTGTAGATTGGCGGAACATCTATCTACATGACCCTGGATGTGCTGGTGAAAAGATCAGCCCATTGAATTTGCATTTGATGAAAATGGGAACTTTTAATTTGAGAGACACACTCCAGACTGAATAGATTACGTTTCAGATGTGGAAAAAATATTTGTAAAAGATGCTTTTAGAGGACCACCAGTATTCAAAATATACAAAGCACCCTTAAAACTTAACAGTAGAAAAACAGCTTTATTAAAAAAAAAAAAGATCTGATAGAGACTCCATCAAAAGAAGACACCCAGAGCTGGAGGCTTCTCCTCAACCCAGAGCCTGAGGCGTTGCCTCATTTCCCAGCCTAAGGGCTGAGGAAAAGCTATTACAATGTCACATCCTGGGACGCTGACGTCATAGCTGGGAGTTCCAGGATGCAGGGCAGATATGCGGGGAGGAAAAGGCCCTTTTCACAGAGGATATGTGGAGTATTCTCAACCCTCCATTCACCTTTGCCAAGAGTCTAACACTGCTTTGAAAAGCCCCTTTAAAAATGTAAAAGAGTGCCAGCCCCACACCCCCTTTTAATTTTAATCTTATCCAAGAAGGCACACTCTTTCTTCCCAGCATCTACACTGGCAGCTAAAGATTTTTAAATAAAGTTTTGCTTTGTGCATACAATTTCAGATGAACAATAAAATTTGTAATCCAACTAAAGACCCCTCCTTTTTAATAAAATAAAATAAAGAATGTTTCAGTTTTTACTTAGAAAAATAGTTCCAAACGATTATGCAGCTTTGGGTCCTGAACCACTGAGTTGTGACTTCTCCAGACCCTCACCTGTTAGTGGTGGGTCAGAGGTCTGTTTCTGATAAACTGAGGCCTCAGGCTGTGGAAACTTTCTGAGGACACAGCTTGTTTGTGCTTCTGTGGGGGGGGGGAGGGAGCCCCATTTAAGTTACTTTAGTAAAAAACACAGGATTGGAGTTGGGTTTGGCTTGTAAGCATCTAGTTGAGCCAATGGGTTCACTGAAATCTACCTTTTCTGGGTTGTTTGCCTTTGTCCAAGTTTAGTTGACCAGACAGATGCTCTTTCACTTAGGATATGGTGTCTGACAAACCCACTGTAATTTTTTAATGCACCTAGTATACCCGATTTATCAAATGTCACAGCTTAGTGGTGTGGCACACTGTTCAGCATCCCCTATGAACCCATACAATCTCTTTCTCTCTTGGGGTACTAGAGACTAGTACCCTAAGATGCTTAGCAGAGTCTCACAAAGCCCCATCAATGCCTGGACCACAAAGGATTCCCAGGTCCCCCCATTCCTGCCTCCTCTCTGCCATCTGTCTGTTTCCTTCTTCCCCACCCCGTCTCTGTCTCTTTCTCCAACTCTTTGCTCTTTTCTTTCCTCCTATGTTACCATTTCCAAAATATTGACAGTGTTTGCAAATTTCTAAAAATGAATGAAAAACAAGGATTTTTCTTTGATGGCAGGATGTAATGAAAAGGTCAGCAGGGCCTCCTTAAAGAGATGGCCTGCCAATTTATCCAGATGCAACTAAAGACCTTGATGTCTCCAATTCTTTACTTCTGTGTTTCAAATCTATCATGCGGTTGGTAAAGAGATGTTTCTAGACCACTCTCTAGTAGATAGTGGGACCTTTAACCTTTTTCTCATTAGACTGGAACAACTACCTTTTGACATACTAGAGGCTCTAGAACCACACTGTGCTACCCATTCTCAGAATGCAGATGGACCATGATGTCTGGCTTTTTTTTTTTTAAAGATAGTTTCACTGTAGCTCAGACTACTCTCGGACTTGCTATGCAGCCGAGGATGGCCATTTCTGATCCTGATTCTTCCTCCCACGTGCTGGGGTTACAGGCATGGGTCATAGAGCTTTAACACCAAACATACAACTGTGCAATAAATTCAATAATCATTGAAAAAGAAATGCCTAGGATAGGCTGCCTCAAAACTGTGTTGGAAAAACAAAGTTTGCCTCCTATGGACACAGGTGAGAAGACTGGTATTCCAGACACTGTTCTCTCTCTCTCTCTCTCTCTCTCTCTCTCTCTCTCTCTCTCTCTCTCTCTCTCTCTCTGTCTCTTCCCTGGGGGTGTTGTTAGAGTGTAGGTGTCTTCACAGTATCTCTGGTGTTCATTGTCATGTTATTATATTAATGATTATCAATACTGTCATTCTCATCTGTAGACAGGGATGTTTACTCTGTAATACCCTAGTGTGTGTATGTGTGTGTGCGCGCACACATGGAGGAAGAAGATGGCATCAGATCCTCTGCCCTGGCTACTGGGACCTGGACTCTGGTTCTCTGCAAGAGCTGTACACACTCTTAACTGACGAGGCATTTCCCAAACATCATCTCTGCTATTCATATATAGCATTTTTTTCTTCCTTGAGGTAGAGCCTTATTGTGCACACCAGAGAGGTATAGAAAGAAAACCTTTTATCTAATCCGGCATATCCTGATCTGTCTGGCTTACTAATCTCTGATAACTCAGTGTGGAAAACATTTTCAGTCTGATTTGATTGGGGGCCAGTGCACATTAGAAGGGGCATGGTTTTGAGATCTTGGGTAAGACCCTTCCTTAGCTTGTTTGAGAACCAGTTAACGGAATCACTCTTGAGAACTTGCCAAACAGACTTATGATGCAATTATCTCCCATGAAGGGCAGAGAGCTGGCTCCCCTCAAGGGTAGTAGAGAGCTGAGTAGGTTGACATTTTGCTCCTTATAATGTTGACCATGTAGGTAGAGAAGCAGTTAGAGTCAGTGAGACCAAGAAACCCTTCTGTGGAGAGGGAGAGAAGCGTTCTCTTCGCTCCTGCTGAAGTCCCTCCCTTTCTTCTGCAGAATGACATAGTCAGCTCTTTAAGGGCAGCCAAAACCCATCCACTACTTGTAAGTGCCTGGTGCTATGCTCACAGGGTGTAATAGTCTCAACACCCTATGAACTGACAGCCATCATATCTGCTACCACTCGACTGAAGATTAGAGCTACCACGTGTTATCCAAAACCCCACAGTTGTCAGGCAAAAGAATCACAGTGCTACTTAATTTACTAAGCCACTTGGATAACTTCTCCAGGCTCCTGCTTGTTTCTGCAGAATTGAAGAGACCCAGACTTCCTTAGCTGGGAAGTGTTCACCCTGGCAAGCTTTAAAGTGGGTCAGAAATAATCCCATTTTCATGAGAATTACTAAGATAAGATTAACCTGGTTTTATCACCTCAGTTCTGTCCCAGCTTAATCTCCAGACCGAAACCGCTCACCAATCTCTCCCAACCCAATCTCCAGAGAGCCATTTTTCCATCTCACCTATCAACAGAGGCCCTAAAAGGACACAGAGATGTCATCCAGCACTCACTAGAAAATCTGCTTTTAAGTAACAACTTCACCAAGATGATGTTCACAAGCCACAAAAAAATTCACCTTTTCAAGTGTATAGTGCAATCATTTTTAGAATAGCCACAAAACTGTAAAAACCACTAAAAAAAAAAAATCAATCTCACAGCATTTTCATGACCTGAACATTCCCAGAGGCAGCCACTCCCCATTTGGATCATTTCTTCTTGGTTATTTCAAACAGTGTGGCTAAGGCCATGCCAGGGGAGGTTTTTGCGGGGGACATGTGTTTTCAGTTCTGTAGGATTTTGTCACATAGCAGCCCACACGTATCATTTTAAGGAACTGTCACATTATTTCCCGAGTCTCTTTCACGTATGAAGTGGCTCGCATCCGATGACTTGCACCTAGCAGCTTAGGATGCTGTTGTGACAGATGCTTCTTGCGCTCCTTGGCCAAGGAGAAGATTCAGGTTCTTCCCCTACTTTAAAACCGAATCATTTTATTTTTAAGTAGTTTGTGTTGCTTGGTGTTTAATGAATGCGAGTACCCCCGTAAGACATATGATTTGCAAATATTTTCTCTTTTGTGGATTATGGTTTTGCCTTTTGGGCTTGTGTTGAGACAGGGTCTTACCACCCAGGCTAGAGCTGCTTAACTCTTGATCCCTTTTCCTCAGATGGCTGAGTCCGGAGACTGTGGGAGGGTGACACTGAAGGGGGTTTTTTGGTCATATCCTTGATGGTACCTTTCCAAAGAGGCATTTAAAAATGTCACAAGGTGGTGGCGTGGCTGAGAGGTGCTGGCACTGAACCAGAGCTCCCCGGGCATAGAGCAATCAACTTCCATCGCTTGTGAAGTATACAGTCTGGTCGCAGCCCAAATGGACCAATGTGACCGTTCTGGTGGAAGTGAAGACATTTTACAGACAACTGGACTTCTTCCTTTACCTGTCAGAGTATTGAAATGATCATCTCTTAGGAATTGGGATTTCTTCAGAAATCTCACGAAAGGGATAGGGCTGAGAGGTCTGTCTCCCAGGTAGATAACTACTCAGTTTTGACAACTTCCCAGGTAGACTGGAGCTAAGACAATGACTGGATATTGTGGGCAGAACTGCTTAGTATGTGTAGTTTTTCCTCTCTAAATCCGAACCTCTCATCAGTACCCTGGAGTCAGACTTGGCAAGCACTGCACCTTTTATTTATGTGTTCTTCTTTCTAATGTGGCCATAATGAATTAATCTCTTTCCATTGCTACATGTCACTTTAATTGGCATATTGGGGACAGATAGCCCCACTAGACTGTTAAGGCTGCAGAAACCCAGGATCCAGCCTTTGAAAAACTCCAGTAATGCCGAGAAAGTCACAGAAGTTAATGCTTCTCACTCAGTTTCTGAGTTCCGTGCTTGTCTGGGATTATGGTCTGTAAGGACTGGGTTTCTAAAAGTGTCTGGAATTTGAAGCAGTGTGCCCATCTAGAGTCTACATAGATCTTACTCTGTTAGGTTAAATTGCCCACAAATTACTCACCAGTAACACAATAAAGCGCCTCGTTACTTCTAAATAGGAAACAAGAAAAACACTGTCTTCCAAGGGAACACACACCTTTTCCTGTTGGTTTCACCATGGGTTCTTGTTCTTGGCAGCAGCTACGTAAGGGGTCAAGCTAGTGATGTTGGTGGGGTAGGCTCTGCTGACCTCCAACAGTGCCACGGCTCTGGGACTCAGAGACATTTCTGGATATCCTGGAAGGGAAGCCCCAGGGAACCGAGTTCTGCTAAATAATATTATTGCTTGTCTTTGGTGCTCTCCTCCCTGCTTTGGCTAGTTTCCTCTCTGCCTCACATTTTCCCCAGCTCAGCTCCTAATGGCCTGGGCCATCTCTCCAGCGGAAACACTGAAAGCCCTTTCATTAAAAGTCTTAAACACAGCTTATGGGCCGAGGTTCAAAAATAGAGAAGTCAGAAGTTGGCCACCGATTCTTGTTACTATAAACATGGGCTTTACCTGTTTTTCAGAGAGAAAGAGAGAGAGAGAGAGAGAGAGAGAGAGAGAGAGAGAGAGAGAGAGAGAGAAGAAGAAGAAGAAGAAGAAGAAGAAGAAGAAGAAGAAGAAGAAGAAGAAGAAGAAGAAAGAGAGAGAGAGAAGAGAAAGAAGAGAGAGGGAAGAGAGAGAGAGAGAGAGAGAGAGAGAGAGAGAGAGAGAGAGGGAGAGAAGGGTGAGAGAGGGGAAGGGGGGTAGGGAGAGAGGAAGGATGTGGAATGGTGCATATCATCTTAACTTGAACACTTTATTTGTATTCAGCCAGCTATTCTCTTTTTTCTCTCTCTAATATGGTTTCAAAGTAAGTGCTTTAAAAATGATCACACCTGTCATCAAATCACAACCAGACAGAGGCTCTGGTGCTCTAAGATGTAGCCACAGTGATCACCAAGTGTGAACTACTTTCAGTGGCAGATGACAGCTGCCACAGCTCCTGCCAAGGAATTCCCCAGACTGCCTCAGAACCCACAGCACATGGCATGCCCTGCATAACAAGAGGATGCACTTGGGGCTGCACTTCAGCCCATCCTCCTCTGCACCCTCTGTTCAGCTCAGCCGATCCCCTCGGTCCTGTACCAGCTATTATAAATTTTGATGATCACTTTCTATAAAGTAATGCCATGGAACCCATAGTATGTAGTTATTTGGACAATGTTAGTTCCGGGATTAAGCCATGATCTGAGAAGGTTGTGCAAGAACCCCGGATCTGTGAGAAAAGAGTGCATGAGGCTCAAACGCCATACCTCCTCCCCCATTTCTCTTAAGGAAGAACCATGAGATAACTCAGGTGGTCCTAGTCCAGACCCAGCTCTATTGACAAGGTGTGAGCTTTCCGTCGTTAAATATAACCTTGAAGAGCCTTCAAGGCTTTGTTCAACCTAATTATGTGTAAAAAAAAAAAAGCAGCATTGTGAATTCATATTGTGTGTATCTAGCATATTGCACGTGGCACTGAGAGATAAACAAGCGAAGAATGGAAGCTGGAACAGGGTACCTGCTTGTCCAGGGATTAGACATGGGGTGGCTGCAGAGACCCATCATTATGAATGTTTGCTTAGAAGCCTGACTCATGCATGGCAACCAAGAGGATTATCAGGCTGTTAAGGAGGGAAGAGCTTTGATTTGAGGGTTCAAGTCACCATGATGGCAATGAGGGGGAAAACATCTTTTCTGCGACTTAACTGAAATGAAAGGGATGCTCACCCTCCTGAGGTGCATGGGGCAGCGGTTGCTATGGGTTACCGAGGTCGTAACTCCTGAACACTTTGGTGGACTCTCTTGGGTTTGGAGTCTGGGTGAAGTGTCTTCTGCAGCCCTAGGTGGGTCCTCTGAAGAGGGTGGCAGGCTAGAGCCACTGGGAGCTGGGAGGTGGGCACAGAGAGATGGCTAGCGTTACTCGAGGAGATCTCAGTAGATGATCAGGGAGGCTCCTGTACAGGTTTCTGGTGAGTTATCTAATAAGTGTGCTTCAGTTTCTCTTCCATAGATGTACAAAATAATTAGCCTTGTGCCTCTTCTTAGCAATTAAGTTATATGATTTGTCTTTGTAAGTGTCAATAATAGGTTTTGACAGGAGCATTAACTCTGGACAAGGGGAACATCCACAGGGCCTCTGCCTGAGAATGTTTCAGCTGCTTGAGTAAGCCTGCTGGGCTCTATACCTTTGTCACACAAAACAAAACAAACAAAACTCTAAGAAAACTGGAAACCAAAACACAATAGCAAACCAGGAGAATAATTTACACCAGTAAACTGACTTCCTAAATTTATCTGCTCCTAGCAAGGTTTTATCAACACCCCATGCCTCCCCCACCCCAGCACATACAAACACGAGCACTACTCTTTCCTAAGTCAATTGAAAGTAGTATGATGGTCCTTTGGCCAATTTTCTGAGTTGGAGTTAAGTTTTTTGCTTCATGAGTGCAAAGAATGCTGAGCAAGGAAAACAGAAGAGCATGAGACCAAAGAGTTATTGGAAAGAAAAATGTTGGCTTCTACCAGAAGGGGAGAGTTTGAAAGTGGATTGCCAAGTAAGTTTTGAAGCAGGGATTTTGATATCCTGAGAATGGGCAAATTTGATCCCACTCATATGGAAATTAGGCATCCATCAGGGATGCATCTGGCTGGTTAATTTGATTATATGTGGTGTATTCTCATTGCCTGATGAGTCAAGCGAAGGGGAGGGCCTGCCAAGAAAACCCTTAAGGCTGGGCACGATCAGGAACAAACAAACAAACAAGGGTTGATTGTTAGTCTACATGAGTCAGAAAAATTTGAATTTTAATACATTAGATAGCAGGATCAACTTCCTGGAAAATCTCTGGTGTTCTGGAAGCTGACTACTGTCTCCACCAGGCATATAGATGGAGTTATATGTTACAGTCCTTTGGCCTGTAACTCTGACTGTCTTCTTGTTCCTAATTCTCATCAACCTCACAAAGCTGCATCCTATAATATACCAAGCAATGTATTTCTTCTATACAAAGACATTTTTATCTTCCTACTTAGCATGCACAGTTTTATTTCTACCTGTAAGGAACATTGATATTCAGACTCAAGTACCAACTTCCCTAAAGTTTTCCCTAAAGTTCCCAGTTTTTGCTGGTTGTAGTCCTCAGTTCCTCTTCTCCCTCTGCCTTTGCTCATAGGATTCTTGAAGTGTCCAAGAAGATCTCTTAAAAAGTCTTTCATGGATTCCTTCCAGTGGGTCCTTGTTGGGTTGTATTTCTGGGCCAGAGTCCATCTTATGAGTCCTGGAGCTGACCTTGATGCTACATGTTTGGAGTAAGGGCTTGAAGAATAGGAGCAAAGGCTTGTACACATTTGAAGACAAACCTGACTACATGCCTTAGAAGGACTCTAAGTTTATTCAGTCCCTACTCACCACCACCTTACCCCATGCTTACTTTTCCCTGCCTTTGAGGTAACTTCTGAAACACTTTGTGTTTCCTTAGCATTGGTGCTATGAGGTCACAGTCAAGTCATCAAATGTCAAAGAGAAAATTGATAACAATAGGAGGTGATGGTTTGTTCCTTCTGTTTTGGGTATCTAAGAGGAAACCTCCACATTTCCCAACTGCCCTTTGTAAGAAGATACAGCTGGGTATAAAATGAGTTGGAATTTTGAGTCGTGCCATGTTGGATGGGTGGGGGAGCTGAAAAATAAAATGTGAGTTATCACTGATACAAGTTATCCCAGAAGCTAGTATTTAGACAATTTCTTTCTTCTCCTTTCTCTTCTTCTCCCCACCCTCTCCCTTTCTCTTCCCTCCTTTGATAGTGTAGAGTGTAGGATGGTCTAGAACGGAACTCATGGTTCTTCTGCTCAATGTTCCAAGTGCTAAGATGATAACATGCAACATCACACGTGGCTAGCTCGATATTTCCATTCCTCCAGTAATCAGTAATCATCAGGAGTGGGGTATGAGGCAGTACAGGCCCAGAGAGAGAAGTGATTTTCACAGTGACACCCACCTTGCTGTCAGGCACACCCTGGATTAAAGTTTACATCCCACACCGAACCTTGAATTTTGCCTCCTGTCACCGACTATGAGAGACTCCTTACATTGTATGTTTTGGATGTTCAAGGAAGCAGTACTGAGATACCCAGATGCTGGGAAAGAAGAGAACATTGGTCCTCTGTACAGACACAAGAGACACTGTTACATACAGAACCGTGTGGTTTGTCCTGATCTATCCGGAGGCCTGGCTATTGTGCTCTCTTTTTCTATGAAAAGAAAGAACTTATCACTTATTGAAAACTCTTTCCCTTTGCCTTAATAAAGTCACACTTTTGTGACCCTCAGAGTTTTCATTAAGAAACAACTGTGAACACCACAGCCACTAGAGCAATGGCCCATAGGAGGCAAGAAGGCAGTTCAGTTCAATACTACCAAGTAGTCGGTTTGGTTCAAACTTCAGGAGTCTGACCCCCAAGTAGTTCATCTTAGGCATATTCAAGAACAGTACAATTTGGTGGAAACTTTCCTGGTGATAATTAACTCAACCTTCTGTGTACAACAAAGCTTAAGATGAGACTATTCTGATGCTCTTTGTGAAGTACATGCAACACCTTTCTTTCTTTTTAAAAAATTTATTATGTATACAGTATTCTGCCTGCACGTTTGCCTGTACATCAGAAGAAGGTATTGGATCTCATTATAGATGGTTGTGAGCCACCATGTGGTTGCTAGGATTTGAACTCAGGACCTCTGGAAGAGCAGTCAGTGCTCCAGCCCATGACACCTTTCACAAAGATAGGTTTTATAGATTTACAGGCTCATGATAAGGGACTTGGAGAGGATCTGGTGTGGTCCTCACCATACAGACAGTGCAAAAATCACCAGGCTGTTAACCATGCTGCCCCCGGCCTTCTGGGTGAATAACAGGTTATGGATTCTTCCCTTTGAAGAGACAACCTGTGTGCTTAGCATTCCTGTCTCCTAGTGCTTATCTCTGAGCATAAGAGCCTCTGTGCTTCCCACGCTATGCTCTCTTGGGTTACAGTGGACTCTTAGTTCCTTAAGCTGTACCCTGAATCACATTTGGAAATATGCTGTGTTTTGCAGGCATTTTCCTCTTCTAGTCTCTTTTCATCCTCTGAATGCATATAAATATCCTAGCAACCACTAGCTGTCTGACTTCACCTGTCTATTATACGGTACATTTTCAGAAGTCCCAATTATATATCAAATCCATGACTTACATTGTACTTTGCGCTTAAAAATAGAATTTAAGGTAAGCATTTTCCAGCCTAGTTGCAAATACTGATGCAGCGGTCTTAGGTTTTGTCTGTAACCCTAATATGTTTTTCTTTTAATTTCATCTCTGCTTTACTTTATTATTTCCTTTCTTTTTTAAAAGTGTCATTATTCATCATGAAAGGAGAAGAAAAAGAAAGGAGTGAAAAACTGGAAGGAGGACACGATTTTTCCACTAGCTATCATTAAATTGCCTTTACAATTCAGTTTTTGACCAATCATCTAGATTGTGAGACACCCAAGTTCTTTAAAAACAAAATATATGGGAGACCATAGAGATAGCTCAGGGGTTAAGAGCACTGTTGTTCTTGCAAAGGACTTGGGTTCAGTTTCCATCATTCATGTGGTGGCTTGTAAATATAATTTTAGTGCAAAGAGATCTGATGCTTTCTTTTGGTGTATTACACACACACACACACACACACACACACACACACACACACATACACACACACACACCTGCAAAGGGAAAACATTCATACAGCTTAAACACAAATAAAAAATTCTAACCTCTTCCCAAAATTATACATACATGGAGGTCAGAGGTCAACTTATGTGAATTAATTCTCTTCTTCTGTGATGGTCCCAGAGGTCAAACTCAGGTTGTCAGGCTTGGTGGCAAGTGTTTCTTTATTCTCGGAGCAATCTCACTGGTTCCTTCGAGTCCTTTTCAATGTTTATGAAACCTTAGAAATGGTGGAAAGGAGGAGGGTGAACTCGCCACACATCCATATCAACTAGAGGGGCTAGAAATAGCCAGCAAAGAAGAAAGGAACTCGTCAGTGTCTTTGGATGACAAAGGCAGGGCTGGCTGATAGAGGCAGAGTGTAACCTGGGGGATGCTGATGGGGACTCAGCTGGTCAGGACTTGAACTTTTCCGTCCTTGGTTTCTGCAAATCACAGACTACAACTTAGTCTAAAGCTGGATGCTCTTAGGTTCAAAATAGATCTTTTGGTAACAATTAGAACTACTGGAGTCCTTGTTTGGGTTTCATTTCAAAGAAACCACCACACCTGTCATTCTCTATGGCCATTAAAGTATCCCCGAGGACCCTGGAATGAGTTTCCTCACAGCACATTAACCTAAATGGATGAGCCACCTATCCATTTCCTCTCATAAGTAGTTCCTGTCACAAGACGACACGACACAACACTCAGGCACAGAATCTTAGTTTGTCCCCCAGAACCAAACTCTATAAAAGTCTTGTTCGAAACTTTAACTGGCTCCTCTGACTTGCCTCTCCAGTGTCACCCAGTGAACCACAAAGTACTGGGAAAAATAGCCTAGAAAGCAGAGCCTGAGGGTCAGGCCCATCGCTTTCCTATGCCTATTTGGGAATGCCTGGGTTGAGCTAAAACCTGTGCAGGAGTGATCTGCCTCACATCGCATTTCCAAGATTATGACTGAGATAAACTGGGTGCAGAGGCACACATCTGTGATCCGTGTTTGAAAAGCTGAGGCATGAGTTCTGGGCTAGCCCAGGCTACAGAGTGAACTGCTGTCAAAAGAATTCAAAATAAACAACAACAACAACAAATTATCAAATGAGTAGATCAGATGCTCCCAGACAATATACTGACTGATGGATGGTAAGCATACAAGATAAACCCAACTGGCCCCTAAAGCCCTTGAAAGCTGAAGCAACAATGGCTGTAACCCATAGAAAAGTAAGCTTAAACACGTGAATTAAAATCCCACCAAACAAATACTAGCATTAAAATAAAAAGCAGAATTCCAGGGTCTGGAGAGACGGCTAATAGCTAAGAGTACTTGCTGCTCTTGCAGAGGACCTGGTTTCAATTCCCAGCACCCATATAATAGATTACAAAGGTCTGTAACTCCAGTTCCAAGAGATCTGACACCCCTTTCTGTCCTCCAAGGATATGCACAGACAAAAATGCAAGGAAAATACCTCTGCACATATGAAAAAACAGCAATGCAAATGCCCAAAACTCTGACATTCTCTCATAATATTTATGTGAAACCCAGATTCCCATGAATTAATATGCAAAATTTCTGCAACACAGTCGCAAATTTCTCAATGTGCAAAGAGCATGATGTTGTCAACTTGCAGAACAAGACCATCAGTGGGGCCGGTGAAAAGGGGATGCAGATGTTAGAATTAGACATGGCTGTCATAAAAATGTTTAAAGTTGCAACTGTGAGCAACTTTTCAAAGCTAAGCTATAAATAGAACTGTGAAGAAGAGCAAGTGGAAACTGCAGAACTGAAAAAACAACCAAAAGTTAAAAACACGCTGGAAGACTCGGCCACAGAAAGGCAGGGACAGGAGGGAACGGGGTCAACTGAAGTCAAAAACATTATTCAGTCAGCTAACAAACAGAGAATACTAAAACCAAAACCAAAACAGGACTTTAGAGCTCAATGAAACCACAGAAAATGTTTTTGTTTTTTTGTTTTTTTTTTTGTCACAAGACTTTTCATAAGGTGAGAAGGAAGGAAGCTGTACTGGTAAAGGATTTGGAGAGAGGATGGCTGGAACTTCACACACTCTGTATCAAAGTACAGTCAAGTCTGAACAGAGCAGAGCCAAGGAGACACGCCTCAGCCACAGCACACTGGAAGGTTTGGAACACTGGGGACAAAAGCGTTTAAACAGCTGGAGAGCAATTGTGTGTCTGAAGGACAGTACGTTTGGTGACTATGATTCTTCTGTGGGCACCACACAGGTAAACAGGAAAAGTGCCACCTTTGCAAGCACAAACCATTAAAGGGTTGTTGAGGTTGATAACATTCCTGTCACACAGAGCTTTATTTTTTTGACCCCCAAAATACCTATAAAAGTGGATGTGTGGATAATGTTAGCAATGGGGAAACAAACTAAGGAGGATCCCAAGAGCTTGCTCATCGAGTTTAGCTTAAGTGGGAAGGTCCAGGTACCAGTAAGAGACCTTGTGTCAAGAAAGATGGCTGACATCTGGGAACGACATTCAAGGTTGACCTCTGGTCCTTGCATGAACACACAGCCACATGCACTGTACACACTTGAACATACAGACTTGCTCCCACACAGAAAGCTGTCAACTCTATACCTCAGATAGCTTTCAGCAATGACAATACAACAGTGATGTTCTCAGTTTACCCCTCTGCCTACATAGCAGAATGTCTACAGGGGATTTTCAGAGAACATCAGAGAGAGACATAGAGCCTCATGAATAGAAGCCACAGAACCAGTACCTATTTGGACTAATGAAAGAGCCTGTTATAATACTGATATTTTTAGGTGTAGGATGTTGACACAGGTTGGGGAAATATGGATGTACTATTTAATATAACTTTGAAAGAAAGGGGGGGCAGCAGAAATGGAGCTTTAGAGCTTCAGAATTTCTTTTAGAATTATTTCATTACCAGGATCAGCGGAGATCCAGGGACACAGGCCTGGTGAGATGGTGCTCTGAGTAGCCGGGGAACAGAGAGGTCTGTACCAAGTGCTCGGAAAGTGCCCCACCCTCCGATTGGTTCAGGGGAGCAGGAACCCTGCCTTAGGGTGACTGTTTCCAGTCGGCGTCCTGTGCATGCAGAACAGGCGCCCAGGCCATCTGCCACAGGAACAGTGGAGATCCAAGGACACAGGCCAGGTACAAGGGAGAGATGAGAACCAATCACTGACAACAAGACCACGTATAATCACAGACAACAAAATGGAAAGAGAAAAGCAAAAGAACGTACCCCAAGGGAAGCAACACAACCTGGCAACACCAGAACCCAGCTCTCCCGTCACAGCAAACAGCAGAGTGCCAAACACTTCAGAAAAAGAAGATTCAGACCCGAAATAATACTTCAAGATGATCATAGAGATTCTTAAACAAGAACGGGAGGAAAAGCATAAAGAAATAGAAGCTTTTTCCTGAGTGAGATAACCCAGTCACAAATGAACAGACAAAATATGCAGTCACTGATAGTGGGATGCTAACCCCAGAGGCTCACACTGCCCCAGAAACAACTCACAGACTGTGTGAAGTTCAAGAAAAAAACAAAACAAAACAAAACAACAACAACAAAAACCCATTATGCTCAATCCTTACACACCAAGAAAACGTTGACTAGTTCCGGGTTACATCCTGTTTTACATGTACTTTTTGCTCATTGTAACTAGTAAGACCTTAATGCAGAGTATCAAACCTTAAAAAAAAAAAAGAGAAAAAAAAAGCCAAGCACTGACAAAAATGTATTTGTATACATTTATGCAAAAATGTTTAAAATTTTTTTCTTTTATCTTTGTTTTTTAAAATAAAGTTAAAAAAAAGAAAAATGAAATAGAAGCTTTTAAAGAGAAAACAAGAAAAACACTCAAAGAACTCAAAGAACTAGAGGAAAACAGAACCAAAGAGATGAAGGAATGGAAGAAGCAATTTAAAACAGAAATGGAAACAATAAAGAAAACACAAAAAGAGACAACCCTAGAGGTAGAAAACCTAAAAAAGAAATCAGGAGTCACATATGCAAGCATCTCCAACAGACTACAAGAGATGGAAGAGAGAATCTCAGGGGCTGAAGAAAACATTGAAAACATAGACAAAACAGAGAAGATGCAAAATCCAAAAAGCTCCTAACCCAAAATGTCCAGGAGATCCAGGCCACAATGAGAAGACTAAACCTAAGGATAACAGGAATAGAAGAGGGCAAAGAATATCAATTAAGAGGCACAGTAAATATCTTCAACAAAATCGTAGAAGAAAACTTCCCTACCCTTAAGAATGAGATGACCATGGGCATAAAACAAGCCTACAGAACTCCAAATAGGTCGGACCAGAAAAGAAATTCCTCCCGACACATAATAGTCAAAACACCAAGTGCGCAAAGCAAAGAAAGAATAGGTCATGTAACATATAAACGCAGACCAATCAGAATCACACCCGATTTCTCAACAGAGACTATGAAAGCTACAAGATCCTGGACAGACATTATGCAGACCCTAAGAGAACACAAATCTTAGCCCAAGCTGCTATAACCAACAAAACTCTCAATCACCATAGATTGAAGATATTCCAAGACAAAACTAAATTTACACAATATCTGACTACAAACCCAGCACTACAAAGAATTATAGGTGGAAAACCCAATACAAGGAGGGAAACTACAATCCTAGTAAAAGCAAGAAAATACCTAAGCAAGAAAATCAAAAGAAGAAAGACACACAGGCACAATTCTACTTCCAAAAGCAAAAATAGCAGGAAACAGCAACCACTATTCCTTAATATCTGTTAACATAAATGGACTCAAGTCCCTAATAAAAAGATATAGGCTATCAGCCTGGATACATAAACAAAACCCAGCATTTTGCTGCATACAGGAAACTCATCTCAGAGATAAAAACAGACACTATCTCAGAGTAAAAGTTTGGGAAAAAACTTTCCAAGAAAACAGCCCCAAGAAGCAAGCTGGAGTGGCTATTCTAATATCGAATAAAGTAGATTTTTAACCAAAAGTTATCAAAAAAGATAAGGAAGGACACTTTTTACTCATTATAGAGAAAATTTGTGAGGAGGAACTCTTAATCCTTAACATATATGCTCCAAATACAAGAGCACCCATATTCATAAAAGAAACCCTACTAAAGCTCAAAAAATATATTTTACCCCACACAATAATAGTCAGAGACTTCAACACCCCATTCTCACCAATGGACAGATCATGGAAACAGAAACTGAACAAAGATACAGTAAAACTAGCAGAGGTTATGAACCAATTGGAATTAATAGATATCCACAGAACATATCATCCTAAAAGAAAAAAATACACCTTCTTCTCAGCACCTCACGGCACCTTCTCCAAAACTGACCATATAATCAGTCACAAAACAAGCCTCAATAGATATAAGAAGACTGAAATACTCCCATGCATCCTATCAGATCACAGTGGTCTAAGGCTGGTCTTTAATAATAACAAAGACAACAAAAAGCCCATATACACATGGAAACTAAACAATTCTCTATTGAACGATAACAGGGTCAAAGAAGAAATAAAGGAAGAAATTAAGGATTTTCTAGAATTTAATAAAAACGAAAACACAGCATACCCAAACCTATGGGATGCAATGAAAGCAGTACTGAGAGGAAAACTCATAGCTCTGAGTGCTTCCAAAAAAGAAACTGGAGAAAGCATACACCAGCAACTTGACAACACAGTTGAAAGCTCTAGAACAAAAGGAAGCAGATACACCCAAGAGGAGTAGACGGCAAGAAATAATCAAACTCAGAGCAGAAACTGCCCAAATAGAAACAAAAAGAACCATTCAAAGAACCAACAAAACCAAGAGCTGGTTCTTTGAGAAAATTAACAAGATTGACAAACCCTTAGCCAGAGTAACTAGAGGGCAAAGAGAGAGTATCCAAATTAACAAAATCAGAAATGAAAGTGGAGGCATAATACCTGAAACTGAGGAAATTCAAGAAATCATCAGATCCTATTACAAAAGCCTATACTCCAGAAAGTTGGAAAATCTGGAGGAAATGGATGAATTCCTAGCCGGATACCAGATCCTAAAGTTAAACCAGGACCAGGTAAACCATCTAAATAATCCCATAACACCTGAAGAAATAGAAGCAGTTATCAAAAGCCTCCCAATCCAAAAAAGCTCAGGTCTAGATGGGTTCAGTGCAGAATTTTATCAGACATTTATTGACAACCTAACACTAATACTCTCCAAACTATTCCACAAAATAAAATCTGATGGAACACTACCTAACTTATTTTTCGAGGCCACAATAACCCTCGTTCCTAAACCACACAAAGACCCTACAAGGAAAGAGAACTTCAGACCACTGTCACTTGTGAACATTGATGCAAAAATACTCAACAAAATCCTTGCAAACTGAATCCAAGAGCACATCACAATGATCATTCACCATGATCAAGTAGACTTCATCCCAGGGATGCAGGGATAGTTTAATATACAGAAATCCATCAACATAATTTACCATGTAAACAAACTCAAAGGAAAAAAAAACCACATGGTCATCTCACTAGATGCTGAAAAGGCATTTGGCGAAATTCAACACCCCTTCATGTTAAAAGTCTTGGAAAGAACAGGAATCCAAGGCCCATACCTAAACATAATAAAAGCAATATACAGCAAACCAACAGCCAACATCAAACTTAACGATGGGAAACTTGAAGCAATCCCACTAAAATCAGGGACTCTACAAGGCTGCCCACTCTCCTCCTACCTATTCAACATAGTACTAGAAGTCCTGGCCAGAGCAATTAGACAGAAAAAAGAAATAAAAGGGATACAAATTGGAAAGGAAGAAGTAAAAACATCACTATTTGCAGATGACATGATAGTGTACTTAAGTGACCCCAAAAATTCCACCAGAGAACTTCTACAGCTGATAAACAAGTTCAGCAAAGTGGCCGGATACAAAATTAACTCAAACAAATCAGTAGCCTTCCTATACTCAAAGAACAAACATGTGGAGAAAGAAATTAGGGAAAAGATACCCTTCACAATAGTCACAAACAATATGAAATACATTGGTGTGACTCTAACTAAGCAAGTGAAGTACCTGTATGACAAGAACTTCAAACCTCTAAAGAAGAAAATCGAGGAAGATCTCAGAAAATGGAAAGATCTCCCATGCTCATGGATTGGAAGGATCAACATTGTAAAAATGGCCATCTTACCAAAGCAATCTACAGATGCAATGCAATCCCCATCAAAATTCCAACCCAATTCTTCACACAGTTGAAAAGAGCAATGTGAAATTTCATCTGGAATAACCAAAGATCTAGAATAGCAAAATCCATCCTCAACAACAAGAAAACATCTGCGGGAATCACTATCCCTAACCTCAAGCCATATTACAAGGCAATTGTGCTAAAAACTGCATGGTACTGGTACAGAGATAGGCACATGGATCAATAGAATAAAAGATCCAGAAATGAAACCTCACATGTATGTTCACTTGATATTTGACAGAGTAGCTGTAAACATTCAATGGAAAAAGGACAGCCTCTTCAACAAATGGTGTTGGTCCAACTGGCACTCAGGATGCAGAAGAATGAAAATAGACCCTTTCTTATCTCCTTGTACAAAGCTCAAGTGCAAGTGGATCAAAGATCTTCACATTAAACCAGGCACACTGAAATTATTAAAAGAGAAAGTAGGGAAAACCTTAGAACACATAGGCACAGGAGAAATTTTCCTGAACAGAACACCAATGGTTCATGCTCTAAGGTCAAATATTGACAAGTCAGACTTAATGAGATTGCAAAGTTTCTGTAAGGCTAAGGACACTGCCAAGAAAACAAAACGGCAGCCTACAAAGTGGGAAAAGATCTTTACCAACTCCACATCAGATAGAGGCCTAATATCTAAGGTATACAAAGAACTCAAGAAGCTAGACACCAGAAAAATCAAACAATCCTATTAAAAATGAATTATTTCATTAAATCATAATTATACAACAGCTTCTGAACTTTATACACACACTTAAATTTTTTAAAAGGGAAAACGTTATGTCTTATTATAGTATGATCCTGGCTAATAGCTCTCGAAACTTTTGAGAACAACCTTGAAAAAGGTTTCACATATCCCCTGAAACTTACAAATTTGACGGTATCAAAGATGGAATGCTTCTACACTCTTACAAAGAGCACTAAACAATTAAAAAGCTAAGAAAGTGTCTCAGAGGCATATTTTTTTTTAAACAGTCCTTCCTCCACGGTAAGTCAATGTTACTAAATAATCCAATCCAGTCACACAACGGCTCTCTGCATCTGCTCTGGTGTCTTCTGTTGTATCACTGCATATTTATGCGTGACTGAGATAAGAGTTTTCTTCACATTGTTATTTCAATAACCTGAAGCTGTTCTGTCACATCCCGACTCCTCTCTTCTTTATACCACAAAGCCCATGGTAAGTGGGAAGAAGCGCAGTTTGTGCTCCTTCCATCATAGCCCCCGCTTCCTCCCCTCCCTCCAGGTCTATAGTTCCCTTCACTTGATGGTCCTCCCAGGTTCCGGAAATCATTGGTTTCCAATCCTCAGGGACCCCAGTTAGAAGGTTTCTGGTTATAATTTCCGAAATCATTGTAATTTCCTCCTCCATAGCTGTCACAACCACCTCCGTAGCCCCTACGCTGGTCGCCACATCCAGCTCCTCTGCCACCTTCACTTATCCTTCACTGCCTCCTCTGCCAGGTCCCCCTTCTGGGGGATTCTAAGCGATTACAGCCATTCTCAGACCCACATCCACTTCCGTATTCATCAGATCCCCACTTAAGCCGCTTCCTGGTTCAGGTCCAAAATCGCCACTGCCACCACGAGAATCCCCCAAACCAAAGGATTTCTTGTAGATTCCTTGCTCCTCCCACGGGCCCCTGGGCACTGGTTGTTCTCAGTATGCGGAGGAGCTAGGAGCAGGGTTTCCGCCTCGGTGAGTATGGTGGGCATCAACAACCCGGAGACTGTGTGGGAGGACGGCTCGCTTACTGAACAAAAGGATCTACATTCTAAACCTTGAGTCAGGGCGAGGGGAGGATGTGAAACAATGTGGGCAGGGGCCTCCAAGCGTCTCAGCTAGATTAGCAGACTGCCAGTCACATGATTTCTGAGAAGCCAGTTTTCTGGCAGGGAAACAAGTTTAGCTGGCTTTATCATGACATGGTCTTTGTCTCTACAGAGCTGAGTAGGTCCAAGGTTGCCATGCTCTCTGAGAGCTGTCCCAGGTATGGGCAAACACTCTATCTCTCTCATCAGAAACCCATAGCTTCTGATTCAAAATCGACTGTGAAGATGGCAGTATGTAGTTTTACATACATATAGTAACCACTAGAGAAGTTACTCAAAAGGACACTGTCCGGATCATAGTAAGTAGGATAGAATAAAAAAAAGATGGTGAAATGACCACATCCGAGAAGACAAGAAAGGAAATAGATAAAACAACAACAACGGTCAAACTAGGGCGATTCAACAGACAACAGCAGTTCGGAATAGCCCAGTGCATCGAGAACTTCACAAGGTCATCTTAACACACGAATTAACAAACACTATACAGCTATATTAATCATACCGCAGTACTCTATTTGCAAGGAAGCTACTTCAATTACAAACATTATTAATAGGCTTCAAGCTAGAATATAAAAAAAAGATACTCCAAGCAAAAACTAAGAGCTGGATCCGTTAATGTTAATGGCAACAGATCTCAGAAGAAAGAAAAAGACCAAGGTTGAACAAAAGGCACACGGTCTGTCCACTAGATAAGGGTAAAAATATCAATTTATCAATAAGACACAACATTTTAAAATGTGTACCTATCTAATGGCAAATTAGAAAGCACACAACAACAGACTACATGTAGAGTGTTCTCCAGGAAAGACTGTACTTTTGGATGCTAGTCTTAATCCTAGTATTTAAAGGGTAGAGGTTGGTGAATCTCTGTGAGTTAGAGGCCAGCCTGGCATGTAGAGTGAGCTATATTCTTTGTCAGTAAAATTGTGTCAACTTAAAAGGATTTAAAATCATATAAAAATACACCCTTAAAAACAAACAGAAGAGACACAGTGTATCCATGGATTGGGAGATTTGACACAGAGATGATTTACTTTTCTAGACATTGATCGGTGGATCTTTAATCAATGGGTGTGGAAGGCTATCGATAAGTACATACAGGAGTTCAACCTCATGGGTGGCTAGTGACTGTAATTCAAACAACCACAGACTGAGTCACATACCTACGGGGAATGCTGACATTAAAAACAGCGCTAATACCCCAAACCAACCACAACCGGAACGCCTACACGTTAGGGGTCAAAAATGGTTTGGGCAATTTTTCAAAACGCTAAAAATTCTCGACCTGTTCATCTATATGAAAGAGAAGAAACTGGACTGGAGTGTGCATAGCAGCTCATATTCATAATGTGTTTAAGCCTGGACACAACTCAAATGTTCCCAAGTGGGCTAATGAATCAAACGGACTTCATGTTGACAGAAGCAAGGGTTTGGAAGGATTTCAAAGAAGCCGGCACAAAATGCTGTGTGGGACATGAAACCATGCCAGGAAGTTTGGTAAGGAAGAGCCGGTCATGACTGGAAGATTCGATTCGTACACACCTAAGGCTCAGATGGCCCCCAGCTCCCTGCCAGACCCTTCATGCTTCTCACATAAAAGAGATGCGACCACAGGTCACACAGACTCAAGACAGAGTTCTCCATGCTAATGAGGCATCTAGAGGCCAGGAGGGAGTAGCCAATTAGCTTCCTCCCTGCAGAAGGTATTCAATCTCAGGCTCACCTTGAGAAGTGGGGTACAGTTTTACACATCTAGCTTTCACCATGGTAATATAAATAAACGGAAACCATGGGCTGCCTTTTGTCATCAGGGTCCACTGTGGGGAGCCGTGGAGAAGGTCTTTGCCTACAGAGCCACAGTCTAGTCTCCAGGTAGAAGGCCTCTCTGCGCTCCCAGCAGCAAACACCACCAACCCTGCTCAAGTCAAGCCAAGGGCAATCACAGTGGGACTAGCCTGAGCTCCCCTTTTCCCCTCCTGTACCCCCTGCCCTGGGCCCCCAACTCCATTCTCAGCTCTTTCAAGGCTCCCAGCAGTGCCTGGATGTCCAGCAGCCTGAGAACCCCATGGTCCCAGCCTCATCGCAGGTCAGGGACCCCCGCCAACTAGCTCCAGCATTCCCATGCCTCAGACTGCACTACCCCCTCGAACCTCCTATGGGTGTCTTGGTGCTTACCTACAACCCAGCACCTGCCCCAGCAGCAGCATGGGGTAAGAGCAGTCAAACTTCCCACGTTCCACCTCCCGAAGTGACTGTGCCTTGTGGTGGAGCGGACACGGGACCCCACAAGCCTACAACTCTGCACAGGGTTCCTTCCTTGTGACATTCCTCCCCCATCTCCTGGCTTGTCCAGATAAGGGCGCCAGTAGCACCAACTAGCCTAAAACTTATTATGCAGTGGAAGGTGATCTTGAAATCCTGATCTTCTTGCTTTCATCCTAGGAGAACTGGGTTGCAGGTTTGAACCTACCACCCAGTTTATGAAGTACTGGACTTGGAACAGGTAGATGTTAGGCAAGCACTCTACTAACGGAACCACACCCTAGCCTCAAAATTATTTTCTGCTAGGAAAAAAAAAAAAGAAAACTGAAACACCCTCAGCATAGCCACAGGGGGCACACCCGGAGGATACTATTACTGCTCTCTGGATCGACAGTATTGTAGGCTGTGTTTTCTGTTCATTCTTAGCTTCGGAGGGTCTATTTCCTGAAACAATGTCTCACCTGTCCTCCCGTGTGTTCCAGCAAAATCCAGGAATACCTATTAGATGAGCCGGAATTATTATATGCTTTAATTTTATTTATTATTGCTGTAGTGTGTGTGTGTGTGTGTGTGTGTGTGTGTGTGTGTGTGTACACTCCCATGTGCATATGTGGAAGCAGAGGTCAACTTTTGGGAGTTGGTTCTCACTTTCTGCCACATGGGTTCTGGGGGACTGAGCTCAGTTTGTCAAGCTTATGTGTTGAGCACATTTACTTCCTGAGCCATGTCCAGCCCTGGGCGCGGTGAGAAGCTGTAGTCATAATGTACCGTCTCCTGCCTGTTTTCTTTTACTCATTTGTTTCTTTACAGTTTTGAAGACTTCCATAATGAACCCCGTCTCCCAACTTGGCACATCCTCCAGCGCAGTCAGAGAAGCCTTAGTTGTCTTCCTGTTTCCTCCCTCCCTGTTCCACTTCCCTCCTTCTCTGTAGCTTTTTAAAATGTGTATCATTATTTCCTTTTTTTTTTTCTTCAAATAGGGTTCGGCATATATACCTGGCTGGATTAGAACTCACTGCATACCTTAGGCTAGTCTCAAACTTTCCTCCTGGTTTCCTTGAGACAAAGTCTGTCATTGTTCCTGGAGCTAGGCTGGCAGCCAACAATCCTCCTGTCTCCACCCACTACAGTCACACACAGGGCCACAACCAGCTTTTTACACACTGGAAATCCAAACTCCAGCCCACGCTGTGCCTCAAATGCTCTCACACATCTCCCAGATCTGGTAAAATCCTGTTTTGTTCCCTTGTATGCAGACTCGAAAGCAATCTGTCTTGTTTTCCACCCTTAGAGGCTCCAAAGTGGTAACGAGAAGGACGCTGTTAGGAAAAGCAATCCTGGAGGACAGGGAGACCACATAGGTCTCTTAGGTTTCAGAAGGGCAGTTGTTAAGAGGCAGACTGTTAGACACGCTCTGAAAGAGTAGGGTGTCTAAACTGATACTGTTTCCTGGAATCAGTTATCATCACGTCTTTCTGGAGCTCATGACTCACCAGACATGGACTGTCCAAGCTGGAGACACCAGTGTGATTACTTTATGCTGTCAGTCCCACTTGTGACTTGAATTCTGGACATGCAGAGTTCTGATTATGTTTGTGCGCGTGAGACACAAAATAGGACTGCTATCAACGTTTTCCAGGCTCTCTCACAACTCATCAAATGATAGGAAGAGAAACAGAACTTTGTCTGCTTTTTTTTTTTTAATTGTCACGAGCATCCTAGACATACCTAGCAAGAATACGCTCTGTGGTTGAGACGGACTTTCCTAATCTAGTCACACAAGTCTTATTGCTTGATTCCTTTGCAGTTGTCAGTCTGTTGGTTTGCAAACGTATTTTTAAGTTGTTATTTATTTTTATTTAATATGTACCAGTGTTTTGCCTGTATATATCTATATATGTATGTATGTATGTATATATATACATACATATATATATATATATATATATATATATATATATATATATATATATATATATATGTGTGTGTGTGTTTGCATCTTATGTGTGTAGTATCCATGGAGATCAGAAAAGGGTGTTGGATCCTCTGGGCCTAGAGTTATAGTTGTGAGTTGCCATGAGCTAGGCATCAAACTCATGTCTTCTGGAAGAACAGTCATTGCGCTTAACCTCTGAGTCAATGCTTTAGCCCCTGAAAACATCCATATTGCTTCCAGAATGTATCTGTCTTGACAATTAGATTAGTCAATTGACTGAGATTTAATCTGTACCTGCCATTTTCTGTGTGTATAGGAGCATGCTAGGTAAATGCTGGCAGGCCTAACAGATATAAAGATTGAATAGAATTGTTCTGCCTGTCTGGTCCCGGATACTGTCTTTCTACTCCAGTAGAGACTGCTTCCACTCCAGGAGTGGGGGACATAGTAACTTAAAGGATCCAAGGTCAGAAGCTCAGGTCAGGGCTCTTAATGGTGTTAAAAAGTCAGGTAGGGAAGGACAGTTGGCATGACCCCAAGAAATGTGAGTGGAGCTCCCAAGGTTGTGTGAGTCTCTCAATTCTGTACATCCCCAAATGAAATTTCTAGTTGGATCCCAAACTTGATCTATCTAAAGAGATACAAACCTGAAAATGACTTTATTTATAGTAGAGTGCGCTTTCTAATCCTAACTGTCACATCTATATACCCAGACCTACCTCTGAGGAAACTGCTTTCTGCACCAGAATGGAGAAAAATATTACTTGGTGAGTTTGGAGCTCAAAGGAAAGAGTGGTCTAGCCTGTTCCTTGTGCTCGCTCATAGTCTAGTTGGTCTCATGCCCATGCTCTGGCTGAAGACCATTGTATAGTAAGTTGCTAGCACCAAATAAGCCCAGCTAAGTCCTTAGTTTAGGAGCCAGATAGTGATTGAACCACTTTCTTTGGAAGACCTAGTAGAGGTCATGAACTTTAGGCCCTCAAAATTACCTATGGCTCAGCTTCCTTACCTACAACATGGAAGAACATTAGTCCAAGTCCATACTAGTACTGTGAAGTTAACCAAATAAAGCATTTTGCAGCAAATATATCCTGTAAGTATGAAATAGATGCCAATCACAGAGGAAGGCATCCTGCCTCAGGACCACTCTGATTGCTTATCCAGGGATTTCCTTAGTGACTAAAGCTATCACTTCTGTCTCCCAAGTGCTGGGATTAAAGGTGTGCACCATCAGTACTCGGCTCCTGGTTATGAGGCTTATTTTACAACATTTACAATATTACCAGAGGGAAGCCTGGACGTTAATTCTAAGTAGTGAATGGTAGAGAGCTGATCCCACACATTTTGGTGCCTTGTTTTGTTTTCTATTGTTGTTGTTGTTTACAACCATTTTCGAGCAGTTTTGATTTTCCTTCTAGAGTTCTAATTCATTTCCCTCCTCTGTTTCTGTTCACTGAAGAAACCTGTGCAACACCTGGAATGAGTAACAGCCAGCTTCTGGCAGACTTTCTCTCCCCCAATGGTGTGGAGACACAGTTTCTGGATAAGATACTTCCAGTTGTAAATCTTGGTAAGTCTTTTGAGAAAGACATGTGTAAGAGGATAAATCGAGAGCTGATGTAGAAATGTTTTGATAGTATGGCCATGTGACAACAAATTTCTTAGCCTCATTCTTAGATACTCATGTAGGTACAGTATTCAGGTAATGAAGGACATTTCCTTTTCTTAGGGAAAGCAGATAAATCCGCCAGATACCGTTAGATAGAGAGAAGCTGTCCTAAGACATGATGAGCAATGGTGGGCCAGGTGATAGGAGCAGGGTTGCAGCTCTTCCTGCCATCCCCACATCTTATTGAGTTGTGCTGGCTAGAAGCAGCTTCCTCCAACCGTCACATCATTTCTGGAAGATGTCATCCCCACAAGAACAATGTTTCATCACATAGGGTATGTGTGGGAAAGGGTTTTCTTGATCAGTTGACCACAGAGGTAAAATCCCCAGTAAATACCCTCTTCCATTAATCATTTACTCTTAAACCAACGGGCTTCTGTAGCCCAGTTAATCTCCATATGCAGCTAAGAATGACCTTGGTCTCCTGGTCTTATCTCCTCTACCTGAGTGCTGAGATTGCAGTTCTTTCTAAGCCTCATCACAAGGTGAGGAGGTGAAAACAGACTTGGGATCTGTGTTAAATTCCCAAGATGGGGAGAAAAGAAGATGGGACAGAAGGAGGGCACATGTGAACTGGGCTGTGTAACCATTTTCTCGGAATAGAAGCTCCTTAAGACTTCAAGGGTTCTAAACTGAGGCTCTTTAACTCAGAAGCTTCAGGAGGTCCCTCAAGTTTGCCAGATGCATAAGGCCTTCCCTTTCCTCTAGGTTGTATGAACAATAAGGACTCCATGTTGTTCAGAGATTTCCAGGGTTCCAGCTTCCATGAGTTATCAATCCTGATTGGTGATTCAGCTGCCTCTGAGCAAGCCATGTTCCTGTATCTCCAGTAAACTCATTGACTATGGAGCTAGAGATATCCTGTATCTATAGGGAGCAGGCAGAGGTCAGCACCACATAGTTCTGGAGATGCCATTGTGAGAATCTGTTGCAGGAGACCATCCTGTAAGAAGGAATTTGGGAGAATGAGTGTTGCCAAACACTTGCCCTGAAATCCTCTGATTCCACATCAGTGTCCCCTTTGCAAGTTCAGCAGGAGGCAAGTGGGACCTTTAATGGTCAGAGGAGCAGAGTCTACGGCAGCCAGGGGTGGGTGGGCTGCTCACACCGAGCTGCTTCCTGTTTGCTTCTCAGTACAAGTCAAACCTCCCGGAAGACTTTATCTTAAAAAAAAAAATGTTAAACTAGGTCAAGGGGTGGAGAAGGGCTGGTCCCAGTTTGTTTGTTTATGGCCACTTAGATATGTTTCTCAGTGGGTAATGCACAAGCAAGCATCACACACAGACCTTGAGTGATGACGTAAGGCACTTCCTTGTATACAGCCATTTGATGTTTCAAAGGCTTTGAGCTTGTGGAGAAATAAATGTACTCTGCCGTCCAAAAAGAGTGCAACACTTCTGTTGTGTTTTGATCCCAAATTTGGGACACACACACACACACACACACAGGGAAGGGGAAGGGGAGGGACGAAGGGAGAGAGAGAACAGTTTGGAGGACGTTCAGACTTTCAGAAACAGATTGTCATTTTAGAATCAGCATATACATGGAGCTTACATAGCAAGATGCTGGACGGCCCCTTTTATTAGCATTCTCGTAGCAATGAGATTAGAAAAGGACTATCAGCAGCTCTCTGGAGGCGATGATGTTCCTGATGAAGAGGAATATGCTTAGGGCGATTTCTCATGTTGATGTGTGAATTCATGAGGAGAAGAACAGGGCCTCGATTCTTATCATTGCGACAGGCTGCAGCTTTCTTTTCTTAATTGGATATATTTTATTTACATTTCAAATGTTATTCCCTTTACCAGATTCCTCTCCATTCTCATTACCCCCTCCTCCTGCTTATATAAGGGTGTCCACTCGCCCACCCCTTCCTACCTTCCCGCCCTGACATTCCCCTACACTGGGGCATCGAACCTTGGCATGACCAAGGGTTTCTCCTCTAATTGATGCCTAACAAGGCCATCCTCTGCTACATGTGCAGCTGGAGCCATGGTTCCATCCATGTGTACTCTTTGGATAGTGGTTTAGATCCTGGAAGCTTTGGTTGGTTAGTATTGTTGTTTTTATGGGGTTGCAAACCCCTTCAACTCCTTCAATTCTTTCTCTTAACTCTTCCATTAAGAACCCCATTCTCAGTTCTATGGTTGGCTGTGAGCATCCACCTCTGTATTTGTCAGGCTCTGGCAGAGCCTCTCAGGAGACAGCTATACCAGGCTCCTGTCAGCATGCACTTCTTGGCATCCTCAATAGTGTCTGGGTTTGATGTCTGTATATGTGATGAATCCCCAGGTGGGGCAGTCTCTGGATAGCCTTTCCTTCAGTCTCTGCTCCAAACTTTGTCTCAGTATTTCCTCCTGAGAATACTTTTGTTCCCCCTTCTCAAAAGGACTGAAGCATCTTCACTTTAGTCTTCCTTCTTCTTGAGCTTCATGTGGTCTGTGAATTGTATCTTGGTATTCTTAGTTTTTGTGCTAATATCCACTTATCAGTGAGTGCATACCATGGGTGTTTTTTTGTGATTGGGTTACCTCACTCAGGATATTTTCTAGTTCTATTCATTTGCCTATGAATTTCATGAACTCATTGTTTTTAATAACTGAGTATTACTCCATTGTGTAAATGTACCACATTTTCTGTATCCATTCCTCTGTTGAAGGACATCTGGGTTCTTCCCAGCTTCTGGCTATTATAAATAAGGTTGCTATAAACATGGTGGTGCATGTGTCCTTGTTATATATTAAAGCATCTTTTAGGTATATGCCTAGGAGTGGTATGGGTGGGTCCTCAGGTAGTACTATGTCTGATTTTCTGAGGAACTGCCAGACCGATTTCCAGACTGCAGCTTTCTAACATGAGGTGGGCCCTTCTGGGCTTGCCAAAATTGTCCTCTCCTAGACTCATGACAGCCATGTTGTGAGAGAACTTTTATACTTTTCTACATTAGGGCTGAGTAACTGGTGTTTTCCCCATGAGAAATCTATATTGATCTCCTCCTCCTCCTTCTCTCTCTTTTCCTTGTTTTCTTCTCCTTCTTTCTCCTCTTTCTTCCCCTCCATGTCCTCCTCCTCTTCCTCCTCCTCCTCCTGTTACTATTGTGCCATTTTCTTGGATAGAATTTTCTTCCAGTAGTGGTGTAATTCTAAGTATTTGATATCTTCACAAACATCAGCTAAAACTGTTTATAAACACTGCACCCCATTAAGATACACACACGTACACACACACACACACACACACACACACACACACACACAGAGAGAGAGAGAGAGAGAGAGAGAGAGAGAGAGAGAGAGAGAGAGAGAGAAATGTCCTAACACAAAACCACAATCTCTGGCTCCATCTTCTCATGACACTTTGCCGACTCTGTTGTGTTTGTATGTTTCAAAACACAGCATCTGTTGAGCAGAGACAGCAGCTAAACAGTTGCTCATTTGAGTGTGGTCAAGGACACTGACACCACTGTTTAATCATCCGTTTACTCATCTGGGAAGAAAGGGAGACTGGTCACCACTGTACTTTGATTATGTTCAACTCAATCATCACGTTCCAAAAATAACAAGCTGCCATCGCCAAACACTCAGTTATCTTTAGTTCGCCTCCACCCTGAAGGGCCATAGCTGCAAATGAAGAACATAAGAACAAAGAGACCATGGCTAATGTGCTTGCTGGAACCACCCATGGTTCCGGCTGATCTACTCCTAGCATTTTATTTCTATTTGTGGTGTTCATAAGGTTTTTTTTTTTTTTTAAGATTATTTTATTTTATATGTAAGGGCACTATCTTAGTCTTCTATTACTGTAATAAAGCACCATGGCAGAGGCAACTTATATTGGGAAGTGTTTATTTGGTGCTTACAATCTCAGAGGGTTAGAGTCCGTGACCATTATAGCTGAGAGTATGGTAGGAGGCAGATAGGCATAGTGCTGGAATAGTAGCTGGATGCTCATCTTCAGACAGAGCCCTGAGGTACAGAGATATAACTGTGAATGGTATGAGCTTTAAAAACATTCAATTCCATCTCCAGTGACATACCTCCTTCAATAAAGCCATGTTTTCAAATTTTTCTCAAACAGTTACGCCAACTGGGAACAACTAATCAAATACATGAGCCATTGTGGAATATCATCATTAAAACCACCACAGATGTTTTGTCTACATGTGTGATTGTGTACCACACTCATGACTGGTACCCGTGGAAGCCAGAAGAAGGCATTGGATAACCTCAAACTGGAATTATAGACAGTTATAAACCACCATCTGGTTACTAGGAATTGAACCTCAGTTCTTTGGAAGAGCAGCCAGTAGACTTAGCCTTTGAACCATTTCTTCAATCCCCTGAAGATTTATTTTATTATTTTAATTATGTATGTATACGTGTAGGTGAGCACTAGTGTCTTCAGAGCCCAGAGGCATCAGATCCTCCTAGAGTTGGAGTTATGTGCAGGCAATTGGGATCTCTCCAACATGGCTGCTGGAAATTGGTCCTCTGTATGTACTTAGTTATACACACATTTGTGTTTAAACATTGACGATTTCATGACCATCATTGGAGCAAGTATTACATAGAGGTTATAAGCTTGACATGCCCCACCTTAGCTGTGTCTATGAGAACTGTTCTTATGTCCCCTCTGCTGTCCCTTTCTCTGTCTAGAGCTTGAAGATGTACAAGGGATGCTCTCATGGAAGAGGTGGCTCAGGGGCCTGAGAGGGGGCGGATTCAAGGAGAGCATGACAGGGCGTGTTGGGGTGGCTGGGGGCGGTTGCCAAAGGCAGAGCTACACAGATCTTAGGCGCTATGAGCGTCTACATGTGGATGAGACTTTGCACCGAGTGTGTTAATCGTTAACTTAGTGAGACAAACCTGTCCTTAGAAAGGAAGTTTCCAAATTTCAAATCACTTGGCTTTTGGTTCCGCCTTTCTCTCGATTTGAGTCAAAGCTGTGTTATATTTTTTCCCTGCTTCCCACTTTCCTCTCTATAGTGTTGTGTCTGGCTCAGCCCACTCTGTTTATTTTTAACTGACAGCAACATGCTCGTAGCAGACTCACAGGAAGTGGTCTGACACGCTGGTCTGGGGGACTGTAAGCTGGAAGGGTGTCTTGTTTTAGCTGAGAAATGAATGAATGTTTCTACCTGGAGAGCTTTTTTGTGCTCAGTTGAGGCTGACACCTGCGCGTCTCGCAGCTTGACTGGGAAGCCCCAGTGAATCTTCCTTAGGCTCTGTTTTCTGAGAGCCCTTTCTGGAATTCTTTGCCAAACCTTTTTGTTCTGGCCTGGTGCGAACAAAAGGCTGAGGGAGTGACTGGTTAATGTGATCTACTTCAGACCACACTGTGACTCTACTTGGCTCCCCACAGGTTTTAGGTCTCAGGATTCATTCCAGCTTGGGAGATAAACAAAAACCCTGCCCATGCCTATGTGCACAGTGCAGACAGGCCTCATCCAGATTTCCTGAACCATCGCCAGCCAGATTGACTCAGCTCTCTTGGTGATGCCTAGTTTCCCACCCATGTGGGTCACAGGGGCAAACTCCGTGAGCACAAAAACATTACCTTGTTCTCTCAGCCTAGCCCTAGACTTGTCTTCCTACTACATGGATCAAAGTGCTCTACAGATAGACTTTGTTATGTAAGTTAAAAAAAATATTTGAGATGGTTCAGTGGTTAGAGGTAGGAGCTCAGTTCCTAGGACCCATGACAGGAATCTTACAGCTGCCAAAAACTCCAGCTTCAGGGAATCCAGTTCCTTTTTCTGGCCTCCTCACATACAGAAACACACACATTCACGAATGCACAAATGCACGCTCGCACGCACACCTACATGCATACCTACAAATAAATGAAAAATAAAATAAATACATTTTAAGAAGTATAATATCAGGTATGCTACCTCCTAAAGCTGGTTCCCCAGCTTGCAGCTTTACTGCCTTGCTTTAGAATGGTTCCTCAAGATTGGTTTATTGAAGGAAAAAATTAAAAAGCAAGCTGTCAACTCAGTGAGCAAAGGCTCTGCTCCAAGCTGGCTTACCCTTTTCCTGCCCATGTTGAGGCAGTGACTGGGCACACCTCTTGCTAGGCTTTGAGTAACTGTTGGGTTTAGAGCTGCATCAATCCTGTGGATTAGCTTTGTTTCTTCAGACTTTCCAGAGGCTGACCTAGGCAGACAGCTGTCATTTCCTGAGGATGTGATTCATTCATATCCAGCTAAGGGTTGTGTTCCCCCACAGAACAGAGAGTCCAAGAGACCAAGTCACATCTCTGTGCCTTGCTCCAAGGCTGGCCATGGGGGTCTAATGATGTGCCAAGGAGACTCACTGTAGTGATAGAAATCCAGTCCCCAGCTGTCTGTCTCCCTTCTTGTTGAAGTCAATCTATTCTTCTTATTTTATCTGTCTGTCTGCTTGCATCTCTGTCTGTCAGTCTGTCTACCTGCCTGCCTGTCTGTCCACCCACCTACTCACCCAACCATTTATCCATCCATCCATCCATCCATCCATCCATCCATCCATCCATCCATCCTTCCTTCCTTCCTTCCTTCCTTCCTTCCTTCCTTCCTTCCTTCCATCCATCCATCCATGTATGTATGTATGTATGTATGTATGTATGTATGTATGTATGTATGTATCTATCTATCTATCTATCTATCTATCTATCTATCTATCTTACTAAAAGCTTCTTCAGCTCTTGGCACCTTGCCTGAATGACATTTCTTTTGCTTGGAAAGCACACCAACTTTGTAAGGAGCTTCCATGCTGCAGAGGCTCTTAACTCCTTAGAAAAGAAAAGAAAACAAACCTGGACTTTAGTGACAGAGCAAGGCCTTGCGTTGGGGACATTGTGAGCTTGGACTCTAACCTCCATCTGTCCCCTGTATTAGTAATGGTGACTCTGACTTCAGTATGCATGTTTACTTCTCCGGTCTGTTTCTTATCTGCTGTTGGACATACCGTAATGAAGGGGACGGCTCCAGTGTGTCCTGGGCATCAACCAGCACTCTGCAAAGCTGTCCATGTTGGGAGGTAAGGTTTTCGAAAACATTCTCTGTGGCTATTTCAGCCTGACAGCCAATAATAAACATCTAACTCATGAACTAGTGGGTGCCCAAAGTGATGTTTATAACAGAAAGTGAGTCGTTTGGTTCTATGTGTGACTCACAAGGCAATCCCTTACACAGCAGACAGGTCTTGTAGAAAGACACCACCAAGGAAGGAAGCTTGGTAATAGTGCATCAAGAAATAAAAGTATCCCTTTAGCATGTACCCATCACTGTCAACTTTACAAATAAAATTCTCACACTAGAGTCCGGGTTGGTGAGAAGAGGAAGCACAGAGAAGTTACTCCATTGGAGACTGGGAAAAGTCTACGAGCCTTTGGTCCTCCCCTCAAACCCTGGTCAGTCTGGAAGTTCCCACAGGCTGGGATGATTGAGGGCTTCCTTTTGGCTTTCTGAGAATCCAGCAAAGTCCCTAAATGGGAAGCTGGGCTACCAATATGGGAAGGCCAGCGAGAACACTTTTTTCTCCCAAGCAGAAAAGTTCTTCTGATGTACAAATTGCAGGGTTAAGACTGAGTCTGTTCGATACAGTGTTTTCTTTTAGTGACCATAACTTTTATGAGAGGAGGGCGGTGCTAGCAATCCAAGTCAAGGCCTGCGTGTTAATCCAAGTAAGCTCCTGTTCTACCACTGAACCACACCCCCAGTCCACGTGCCTGTTTCCAAGTTCTCCCAGTGACTCTTTCCAACTCTCACCTGGATAGTGTTAGGGCCTTTGTCAATCTGTGTATGTAAGAGACACATGTTTTTTCTCCTTGTGTGTTTTTATTTTCTTCTCAATGGTCTTGGTCCTCCACCCTCCCACTTCTTTATCTAAGTGGAGCTAAGAAAAGACATGGCTCTTAGAATTTTTCCTGAGGCTGCCAGGCTGTCCAGTGGCTTTGAACATTCTGCCCTTTATAGGTGGCTGTAAAACTTGAGCACTGAGAATATTTAGAATTATGTAGGTCATTTTATATTTGTGAATCATAGGGGTAGGAGATTATATCCTACCTGAGACAAACAATCTTATGGTTTAGCACCATAATTAAGGCAGAGGAAGGAAGGGTGTTAAAGTAGAAGAAAAGAGGGAGAGACAGTGACAGGGATGGGGGAGTTTCAGGCAGAAGTGATTTTATAGACCTATTATTGAGCGAGCTTTTGACATTTTAATTTTGCTTTGGAACACTCACTCCTGCAGAGTACCATTTTGTGTTGAGACATCTGCTTTGAGACTGACTATACACGATTTCCCCAGGACTGATTATACTCACCAGAGGCTCCCATCCTTCCTACATTTGTCAAATTTTAATGAACCCTTAGAGGCTCCAAGTGAGATCTGAGAATCTTTGTTCTAATTAAAGATGTTAAAGATATTACAGGCAACAGGACAGGAATTGATAGAGATTCATAGGCAACTCTGGGTTTTACCACTGCCCTCAAACTTCCTTGTTGATTTTAGGCTGATTTTATATGGGAAAATGTGAGATGTGAAGTTTGACATCACCTTCCAAAAAATCCTGTGTGGATTGTGTAGCCTGATTATAAGTAGCTGTTGGCATTCAGTCTTTTAACCACTCCTGGTGCTTGGGAAAAGCAGGAAGGATTAAAAACTGTGTTCTGCCTGAGGTCCCAGATTGACATCTCTCTGGAAATACACTCTTGTGGCCCACATCGGTGAATACTCAGTTCTTTGTCTCTCTCTTGACTGGGTTTTTTAAACACTCAGAATGTTCCAGGTCGTTTACTCAGGCAGAACATTGATTTAATCTTTGTCTTTGGTTAAGTCACTGTATGACTTCTAAAGAATATATGAGAATGTCTGGGAAGGGCTGTGGCCAGCCATTATGGCCTACGGTCCCCTTTGCCTTCTACTGTAACACACAGATATGGGGTGTCTCAAACAATGAAACTATAAAGGACCATGATCTGTATTCAAGAACATTTGGTGTTGCAGTATTTTTTGTAACACTGTATTTTTCCACCTACTCAACTTATATTCCCCCCCACCTCCTCAGTGTCACTTTGTAACCAAAGCTAGCCTCAAACCTGATTTTCTTGCCTCAGACTCATGGATAATAGGCATATGCCACCATGCCTCTCTGTCTGATTAGCAACCTTCCTTAAAAAAAAAAAAAAAAAAAAAAAAAAAAAAAAAAAAACCACTATAGCAGATGGGATGCATACCTCAACTTTAAGATCCCCTGGTCATTTCTTACCCTGTGTGTTCTTAGCTTTCTGTTTCTTTCCTTGCAACCTAAGGAACAAGCTTAGCCATGAGCAGGGCTAAGAGAAGCACTGCCATCTTTAAAGCTAAGCAGCATCCCTCTTCATCAGGCTAGCTGTGCCTCCTTGAAAGACTCCAGAAGGAGCCAGCCTGTGGACCATTGACATTTTCTCAGAGATATTGGACCCTCATCTGAGTTCCCAGCCATTGTCCTCACCGTCATATGCAATTCTATCTTGAACACACTGGTGTGTGTGTGTGTGTGTGTATGTGTGTGTGTGTGTGTGTGTGTGTGTGTGTGTGTGTGATACTTTTTGGAAGGGCTGAAGTATTTGTGATGCAGAAGGTTAGGGGAGAGGGGTTTCACTAATGTACCCTCAAGGAAACTATCAGCCATGCTGGGCACAGACCTTCTAGTGTAGCTGTTTTATGGTCATTCATGCTCCTGCCCAAAATGCCTCACCCCTACTCTCTGACTGCACCAGCAATAAATGCATTGGTTCCTCAGGGTGAATTATGGTGGAATTGTACTTTTGTTTTTGACTGTTTGTTTTAAGGCTTTATGAATCATTGTTTAGATCTCCTTAGGGGAGACATTTTCACATTAACCCTTAGTCCACGTAGGAGGGGGTCAGTGAGTATTCCAAGCTTCTCCATCACTCACTGGGTGATCTGGAGGCTTCTCCTGGACCTGAGCTCTGCAGAACAGACTGGAAACCAGAGCACACACACGTACTCTTTATCATGATCTTCCCAACCTCACTTGTATTTCCTGGAACCTTCTACACAAAGTCCTGCAACTGGAGTTGCTTCAGGGTTTGCCTTTAGATAAGTCCAGGGGTGACTAAGCCTATATTATGACTACAGCTCCATTAGACAGAGAAACTCAAGTATCTAGAAGCAGAAACAGAGGAGCTAAGCAGAAATGGGACTGCCAGCAGAGTGTGCCTAGGTGTGACAAAAGCAATAGCCATATGAGATGAACAGGAAAATAGAGGAATCGGGAAGAAAATGAGGATGGACTGGAATCTAAACACGTTCCTGTGTGTTTGTAAGATTCCATGGAATTTGTAATCTGGGGGTGGCAAACAGATCCTTGGTCAGAGAAGTAGGGATAGAAATGAAAGAAGGAGAAGTAAGATTTGTTGACAAGGGACTCCAGGCGAGCAGTGCTAATGCAGACATGGCCTTTGGGAATAAAGATTTTCACTCTCCATTGCATTATAAACCATACAGATCGTTATTATTATTCCAAATAAACACATGAGGAAGTTTTTACCATCCCAGGGTGCGGGACAGAAATTTGAAACCTAGAGAATTTAGTTGGTTGGCTCGAAGTGGAACAGGTAGAGAAAGACAGGTTTAGAATTCAGGAGTATACAGGGCTGGTCCTGGCAAAGGCTGGCAAACACAGCTGGTCCAAAACTGAGAGAGTGAGTACGCAGCATGTTCCAGGGAGCCGTCACCCCCACACGAAGCCTATTATCTACCCGCTCCACTCCTTGCCTCCCGCCATGCCCTGGCTGATTATTTTACCAAATCTGCCTGGGAGACAATTCAACTCAGGAGTCTGCCTTAGATAAAGAATCTAGACTGAGTTGAAGTCACCAGTTTGAGGATGCTGCGTTCCTTTTGAGATGAGAGAATGGTTCATTTGTACCTCAGTAGATACATAGTGAAGTAGAACTTTGATTTACCTTAGTTTAAATGGAAGCAAACGGCTGGCCCTTCATCAGTTCAGGCCTGTGTTCACAAGAATTCTGGTATTATTCCATTTCATCAGTGGGTACAGTGGGTTTGATTGGACCGATGTATTTAATAAGCTCAGGCCCTAGGGTCTCATGTTGACCCCCCAACAGGAAAGACCGATGATTCTGACACATTTGTAAAACAATTAGAGTAACCCACCCTGGGGGTGGATATTGTTGGTGCTGTTTGGAGTAATTGTTTAATAACTATTAAATAAGGATGATCTAGAAGCTAAGCTTTCCTCTGTTAATTTAGAAGCTGTAAAGAAAGAACAATCAAGAAGGCAGGCAGGCAGTATTAAAGAGGGGGAAGCCGGAGGCTGCCTCTCTACCAGCAGTTTGAATTTTCATTCTTCTTTGGGGTTTCAAGTTGTTTTCATTTTTATGAAAATGAGTATAATGCTGATAATTATTTCACTAGGGACTTGGTAATTCAAAGGATTTTTACCTAATTAAGAATGAAAGAAACACCTTGAAAGAGTTAGAATGCTAGCTCTTCCTGGCTCTCTAGTCCCCGTGGTGGAAGGAGAAGCAGGGCAGGGAAAGGCGCATGGCTCACTCAGAGTGATGGGAACACAGAGAATGTAAATTAATAACCAGCACTTGTTGAATTTCTATATGGCCTAACAACTCCTCCAAGGTCTGCATCTGTGGGGAAGCTGAGGCTGGATATGTTTATTAGCCTCAAGTGGTTCTGGGATGAAATTAGCCAATCAGGCTCAGAGCATATACTCAAAAAACTTGCTTGCCTCTATAATAATAATAATAAATAATAATAATTTAAAAATTATTTAATATACTCTGTGTGGAAAGTGCATTTCTAGTTTGTCAGGCATGGTGTCTTAGGCCCACCAATCAGAGTACTTACCATGTAAGGCAGGATGATCACAAAGTTGAAGCTAGCTTGGGTTACATAGTGAATTTGGGGATGGATATCCTGTTTTTTAAGAAAATCCATTTTATAGAAAAGAATGTTGAGTTTTAGAAAAAAGTAGCTTATGATCAGACACTGTGGAATGGTGAAATATGCACTCAGACAGGCCTAATTTGAAAAATCTGTGTTTAATGTACCGATAGATCAAAGTCAAAATGATTAGTACATTGCTTTTTCAGGAGGAGGTTTTGTGAGTTTGCTACGCAGATATGAACAGGCTCAGAGAACACAGAGGATGGACCTTCCTCTCCTAATTCCCTTAGGACCCCACCCACTGTGGTCCTGGTAACATAGGAATTTTGAAGTGAAGAACATTGATAGGCAAAGGAAGGGGAAACATTTGTTCTTTTGAAATGCCACAGGAAACACTGTGTGGAAGAGGGTGGGGGTAGGAAGGCTCCGTCAGACCCAGTTCGGCCTAGTAAAACATGTCTATATTTACTTCCCTTTCCTTTTGGGAAAACTATCTGTTCCAGAGACTTGTAGGGAGACCAAAGGGATGTCTACTCTCAGTCCTGCACAGTGTTCTTTCTGGCCATTGTGCGTTCTCAGCTCTAAGAGTCTTTTCCTCCACAATGGCTCCTGTCCACACCCTCGAAAGTGTTTCATGTTACTCTGCAATGAAGTTTACCTATCTTTCTACATGACCATGTGTTTTGTTTAGTTCATCTATCGGTGATCTTGTCAAGGAGGCCAGGATAAGACCTTGGTAATAGTTTTGCTTTTATACCTTATAAATATAGATAGAAAGATCTTTTATACTTTAAGAATTGGCTTTAGATCTTAAGAGTAGTCTTAGCCTCAGAAGACCTGATGTCTTAGACAGCTTTCAGTTACTATAATAAAAGACTTGAGCTAGTCAGTTGAAAAGAAGAAATTTTATTTCAGCTTACAGCTTTGTACGTGTCACCCAATGGTCAGTTGGCGGCACTGATTTTAGGCCTATAGTGAGGCATACTATTTTGATAGGACCAAAAAAAAAAAAAAAAAAAAAAAAAAAAAAAGGAAGCTGGTCATTTCACTTTAGCAAAGACAGGAAAAGGAGGAGAATAAGGCCCTCGTATTCCCTTCAAGGCCATGCTCCCAGTGACCCAATTTGCTCCAACTAGGCACCACCTCTTAAGGTTTTCATCACATCTTGTGATGGCTAAAGAAACTCCTTTTTATGTTAGGCATCCATCTTGGTTCCCATTAGTCATTTGTCTCTGACTCTAGTCCCTGGAAGATAGGTTCCCAGTAAGCCTGACTCAGTGACTTCTTTCCCAAAAAATGTACCACTGTGACCATCTATTTGTTATGTTATGACTGAGTGCCTTTTGGCGTCTGTCACCTGCTTATGCAGGCATTCTTCTTTAAAAAAATGTTTTAGATTTATTTATTATATATAAGTACACTGTAGCTGTCTTCAGACACACCAGAAGAGGGCATCAGATCTCAAAACAAATGGTTGTGATTCGCCATGTGGTTGCTGAGAATTGAACTCAGGACCTGGAAGAGCAGTCAGTGCTCTTAACCACTGAGCCATCTCTCCGGCCCTTTATGCAGACATTCAAAGAATATTTTGAGGACTACCTAATCTTGGTGGAGCAGAAGAGCTTTTGGTTTTCTTGTGCAGATATTCAAGGTTGTCTTAAGGTTTTTGCCTCTGGAGAGAAACAGCTGGGAAAAAAATTCTAAAATTTAAAGGGATTTTTATATAATAAAAAACATTTAAAAAAAAAAAAATCTTCCCTCTCTGCCCATTGGTAGTAATGAGGTGTCCCTCAGAGATTGTTTTCCCCATAGCAGTTTCAACAAATTTAACAAATTATAATCTCGATTGAGGCTATGGTTTTGTCCTAGGAGTCGTGAACTCTGGTAACAATCCCAATAGTACCAGGTGGAAAGCAAGCTTCCATCAGGTTTGCCTTTAGACCATGGGAGACAGTTAAAATTCAAAGTGCAGCACCTGCGTATTAGAACAAGTACCGTCCCATTGTGCTCATGATCCAATAAACAAGCCGTTCTGAGACCACTGATGAGAGTCCTGCAGATGATGGAGGCCTGGCTAACAAGGTTTCAGAGGAAAGCCAAGACCCCACTGGGCCTTTTTGTGTGACAATTTTGTTGTGTCTGGTCACCTGGAGCCAGAATCACTAAAGTGAAACTTTGTTTTGCTGGAACAGTGGATGTTGGTCAGCTGGGGAGGATGAAGAAACTGTGATTAAGAAGAGACCAGGTTCAGGGCTGGAGAGGTGGCTCAGCGGTTAAGAGCACTGATTCTTCTTCCAGAGGATCTGAGTTCAATTCCCAGCAACCAGATGGTGGCTCACAACCAACTGTAATGGGATCCAACGCCCTCTTCTGGTGTGTCTGAAGACAGCGACAATGTCCTTGTGGTGAAATTCGGGAAGTGTTTCCTCAGGACCACCAGTACACAGCTGTGTTCCAGAAGTACCCAAGGTTGTAGCTCATGGTGGCAGCCAAACATAGTAGGGTAAGGGTCACCCAGGTGGTACTGGTTTTGAAGTCATGAAGGAGTCATGAAGAACAGCTGAGGCTTGGCACTGCAAGATGCCAGAAAAAGCCACTGGTGAAGGTGCAGCCTAGGTGCACTTTTTGGAGATTGCAGCCCTACGGGATGATGACCACCAAGAACAGCAGTAGCAATGGGGTGGGGCTAGCTAGAGTGTAGAAGACACGCTGTGTGTGCTGCAGAGGGCAGAGCCTACCCTACCAGACTATTTCAGGACTCCAGTGAGATCTCTCCATCTCAGTGGAAGCAAAACCAAGAGTTACTGTCAAAATAAGAGAGAAGATTCCTGTGTAACCTGAGATGTTTTAACGTGAAATATAATCTCTCGATTGAAAAATAGAAAGAGGGCTGGAGAACTGGCTCAGTGGTTAAGAGCACTGACTGCTCTTCTAGAGGACCTGAGTTCAAATCCCGGCAACCACATGGTGGCTCACAATCATCTGTAATGAGATCTGATGCCTTCTTCTGGTGTCTCTGAACACAGGTAGAGTGTACTCATATATAATAAGTAAGTAAGTAAGTAAGTAAGTAAGTAAATAAATAAAAAGAAAAGAAAAATAAAAAGAGCCAGGAAAGTTAAAAACAATCTGCTGACCTGAGCGTCTTCAGAGTGACATGAACATTGATGGCACATTTGCTGTGTGACAGGTCTCAGGAAACACTAGGTTGAGGCAGCAGCAGGGCCACTGCTTTGTGTGACAGGCAAAGGTGGTGGCTTGTACTACGGGCTGCTTGATGTTGCGGCAAGCCAGCTCCTTTTTTAAATTTCCGTTTTATTCATTTCTTCAATTGCTTATTAAACATCTGTTGTGGATTTGCCTAGCGTTGTAGAGATAAGCCGGAGCTTATCTGTTTTTGTTCTCAGAAGTTCAAAGTCCTGGATGAGATGGATACACAAGCTCACAGAGTCTGATGGTGGGATGGATGTTTCAGGGAGATCCTCCTTGACAAGGAGTCTGAGGCATGGACCAGCCAAACCTGCCTGCATTACCATGAGGATTCAGAGAGGAAACACAAACACATACATTACAGAATGTATCAGAAGCATGTCTGGCAGGAAGCGCTAGCATCTTCAAGTTTTCATGGCACCTAAAAGCTGTTTTGGGTTTTGTAATGGGTCTTACCATGTTGTTCTGGCTGGTCTGGAGCTATCAATGTGGGCAAGGCTGGCCTTGAACTCACAGAGGTACAGCTGCCTCTGCCTTGTGAATGCTTTAAAAGTAAGCAGCTATTCCTACCACAGGCATGTAGTGTTGGGGTCACCGGTGTGTTCCACCACGTACAGGTTTGTTCGTAGTGTTTCAGGGAAAAGGCGAGGCAGCTGGAGTAGCCAAACCTGATGGATGTGATTCTTGAGGTTGCAGCATGAACTGTCAGTGTTATTCTGAACCTCCAGGATATACGTTAACCTAGGTGGGGGCTGAATCAGATACTGAAAACAGGCATGTGCTTTCTGTGAGTACCATTTCTAATCAAGGTATGATTCCTTGACACTGAATCAGGTTTACGTGCACATTTATTGAGTTTGAATTGATAAGGGTCTTTTCTCAATATATGAAGAGAAGCCAGTGTACTGGCTGTGGTTAAATCCAATCTTATCTATGGTGTTTCGTATAGAATTCCTTTTCTTCCCTCCCTCCTGCCTTCCTGCCTTTATTTCCACACTTCTATGGCAGTCAGGAAACAACCTGTGGGAGTTGGTTTTCAGCTCCTACCTTATTTTTGAGTCAAGGTCTCTCTTGCATTTTGGTCTCTGCACTTCACACTGGCTGGTGTGAAAGCTTCCCAGCAACCCTTGGTCTTACCGCAGGCATGCTGGAATTACAGGCATGTACCATCACATCCAGCCCATGCGGGATCTAACTCGGGTGTCCAGGCTTATGAGAGAGATACCTTTACCTGCTGAGCCAATGTCAGGATTGGGCGTGGCAATCTTACCGAAAACTGAAACCCAAACCAAGCTCTCCACAGCCATTTATGGTACATACTAGGGTTTGTGCCCCATAGTGCTTCCTATTGATCTATACACCTATTCCTTGCTCCTAGGAGAGGAAATAACCCATAAGCCTTTGCAGCTAAAGATATATATTCTTATTTTTTTCCTTTCTTTTTTTTTTTTTTTGCTGGTTGCTTTCAAGCAGTGTGGCAAGTTACAAAATACCTCCCCTCTGGCCCCTCTAATATCAGAGGAAGTACTGTGCTGCATGTGATACAGGTGAGCGCTTAACTTGGCTGAGCATCCTCAGGTCAGGCAAGCAAAGGAATTTGGTACCTAAATGGTTACTCATTTTTATTAAAACTTAATTAATTAATCAATTTCATCTGTTGGGACAGGGTCTCTGTATCACTCTGGCTGTGCTGGAACTCACCCTGTAGACCAGGCTGGCCTCGAGCTCAGGAGACCCGCCTGCCCACCACTGCCCAGCAATGGGCAGCAGTTGCTCATCTCTTCTCCCTTCCAGGCTCAGTATCTGCGACTGGACTTACAGGAGCTCTGTTCTTCTTCAGAAGGGTCCTAAAGCTCTCCACGGCAGAGCAAGAATCAAACGCGTACCCACGGAGAACCACAGGGCCCAGGAAGTCACCCGGTGTCACTCCCTTATTTTCCATTCAGACCAGAGAGATGAAAGTCTGTGTGATTTCAAAACCTGCTTCTCTTTGTGGTTCTGGCTTGCCTGTTTATTCTGCTGCCTTCTGCTGTGTGTATATATATATATATGTGTGTGTGTGTGTGTGTTTGTGTATATACATATATATTTACTACTGTGTATATATAAATACTATTGTGTGTATATATACACACATATATATTTACTACTGTATATATGTATATATTTTTATTTTTATATTATATAAATTATATACACACATATGTATGTATATGTATATATGTGTGTATATATATGTATATATATATATATATATATATATATATATATATATATATATTCATTCTCCAGCCTCCAGACACGTTTTCTCTACAGTTCAGTTCAAAACTCTCAGACTCCAGGCTCCATAAATCAGGGAGGGCCTGTCTGTGTCACAGTAGATCCTGCCCAACACACCACTGCACTCCATTCTTACTTGTTCAGTAAGTAAGTAGAGAAATGGTTTACTCTTGTAAATGAAAGAAAATGCACCTTAGGAAAAAATACAATATGGTAAACTATACTTGTCCCTACATATAACCCCTAGAAATCTGTTCCAAATATCAACAGTGGAAAACAAAACAAAACTCATCATCAAGCCAAGACCAGAATTTAGAATTTGTAAAAGAACTAAACAGTGTCTATTACATTTATGTGCTCCTGTGTGCATGTGTGCTTGTGCACGTGGGGGCAGATGTTAACTTGTGGGAGTTGGTTCTTTCCTTCCATCACTTGGGGCCGGGAAACAAACCCAGGCTCTCGGGTTTGGCAACTGACATTGACCCAATGGGCCATCTCGATGGCCCTAGACAATGTTTACAAATTCTACTTACCAGTGGATCTTTTAAATCCACAGGAGTTTTTAAGTTTTGCTAACTGAGCTGACTGGCATTATTTAAGTAGATCGAATTGTGTGGACTAGAAGGTTTGTATGTGATTCCAATGCAAGTCCTCATGCTTCCCCAAACCTAAAATTGAGGAGTTGCCAACCCATTTGTACACTGAGGGGAGGCATTCTCAGAAATCTGAAGGAGAAAGGGGCAAGAAAGATTAGTTTAGATCTAGCTCATGAAACCAAAGCATGAATAAGTCTAAAAACATTCTGATGTGCCTAAAAAGGGTGTCTTAAAAAGTTCAACCCCAGAGAGAGGGACCTACAGAAACCCATGGGAGAAAGGGTGACCTGGAATCAGGCTTCCGGACAGAACAAAAGCAGTTCTTAAGTTGAACAGGTTTTAAATTAAGCCACTAAGTTATTATAACTTTGTAGCATTGGATGTTGCTATGGCTTTCTCCTGGAGTGTATTTAAATGCTCAAATTAGGCAATTAGAGTGCTTACCAGCGACTCCCTAGTCTCACATTAGTACTCTCTTGCCCTCTTACATACAATTCTATTAGGCCTTGACTGTGGAGGGTCTTGGGAGGAGTGCAGGGACGTAGGAGAGCAGAGGGCATTAGAGCACAATCCCCACTGCAAACTCTTATAGAGGAGTAGTTTCCATAAGCCTATGGAAACAAGCCACAGGCTCATGGAAAGCCAGAACATTATATCGAGGCAGCAAAGGGAGAAAGGCTGTGGGTTGCTGTGGTCAAGAACCAAAGGAATGCTCAACTGTAGAAAGTGTTACGGATTGAGTCTCCTTAGCACTTGGGGAATTTCTTCCTCTTTGAAATGAAGAATTCTTTACTTTTCTCTGTTATCCACCATGAAGTGGATCGCCCTGTTTTAAGAAGATATTCTTTTTGTTTGTTTTCCTCCCCCCCAAGGAGGAATATGGGGTGACATGTGAAAGTGGAGCCCGGCATTGGCACACAAGAGGTCTGTCATGTCTGTGAAGATTCCTTTTTCTATAGACCCTTTTTATGGATGGTGGTACATAGTGAGGCTTTGTACATGCATGTGCACGTGCACACACACACACCCACACCCCCCCACACACAAACACACAGATGGGGTGGGAGGAGAAAGTAACTGTGTAAGTTGAGCATTGCACGTAAACCAATTAAATAACTGCACTGGCAAAAGTGGGGGGGGGGGGGAAGAAAGGCATTGAATCAACTTAACTAGCTGGGACCTATGGAAAGCAGGTAGTGGTGCTCCAACTACAGGAGCCTCTCAGAGATCGGAACCAACCAAAGGGAGATTTTGCCTTTAAACAAGCTGTTGACTCAGTACATAAATTAGGGCTGGGAAGCTTCAATGTGGAGAATTCATTGACTGCTATTTCAAAGTCCTGTCAAAAATAATGGTAACATTGTCTTTCAGTTTTCCCTATGCCAGTTCTTGCATTCTAAAATATTTTCAGTCAGTCTGCGGCTGGAGGTCTAATAAATGTTTAAATTTGGTAAATTTATCCTTTGTGTCCAGTCTTTTATTCTAAATCCAGGCCAGGAAAATTTATGTTTTAACACATCTATTAAGTTTCTCAAGTACTATTTATTTGAATTGTTTGGATTGAGCTAAGAATAAATGCATGAATTGGTATAATACCAGGAACTATAAACGTGAGCTGTTTAGAAAACTTGCTTTGTCTGGGCCTCAATTCAAACAGCTAAGAAGTAAGAATTGGTTTAGATTACCCAGAGTTCCTTCTCCAGGCTAAATCTTCTGCTTCAAAAACAATATTGGCATGTATAAGGTGGCAAATAGAAACTAGAATATCCTTTAAAAATGACAAGAGCACCTTTATGTCACATATAAGGATATTAAACAGTAGTATTTACAAACGTTTACAATTAAGGTATTTTTCTAGAGATCAAAGCCCAAGGCCCTGCATAGGCTGGGTAGCATCTACCACTGAGCTACCACTCTATCGCTCCTCCAGCCTTGGTTGATTTGTAATGTTTTTGTTTTCTCGGACAGGGCTTTTCAAAGTAGCTCATGCTGCTGTGAATAGAAATTGTCCTGTTGTTGGGCTTTCAGACACACAGCACCTTGCCTGGCAACAGCAGTGGTGTTCATACTAAGAGCTTTGAGATATAATATTTGAAAATATTAAGGATGCTTCACACTCCCATCATCCACCCTGCTTTTATTAAGAGACACAGAAAACTCATTTTGACACTTCAGACTACTCAGGTAGGGGAAGAACATGAGGAGGAAACCACTGCTCAGGTCCAGCCGCGTTTCACTGTGTAAGAAGATAGGTTTAGGGTTTGTGTGTTGTCCCAGATGTAGGAGCATGGAGACCTGAGTTCAGATTCCTAGCATTCATGTGAGATTTGGTCTTGTTAGATGTTTGGTTTTACAGAAATATTCTATTAACATCCAAAGCTACATTTTAGGGAATGCTATTGGCAAACAACTGGCTTGGTGACTTCATTAAGGGGACCTTGAACAGTGAATTTGTCATTCATAAAAGTCAGCCCCAGTGCCTTTAGCCCTGTCCCTCAGGAAATGGGAATTTGACCTACTTAGATGATTCTTGAATCGTCTGGGCTAAGGTGCCAGAGAACCGACTTCGGAATATGATACCCCGACTTTGCCAGGAAGGATTTAAGGAAAGCCAAATGTGGAAACGCCCACGAAATAGAAAACACGTCACAGAGCAGAACAGAGCAACGGCCAAGCGAGCTGTAACGATCATGGCTGTAGGTGGATGCAGGGGAGGAGTGCTGGTGCGAAAGGCTAGCCTTGCCTCGACGTTGGGAACAGTCATTTTATTTCTTCCACACCTGTAAGACAAGGGTCTGGAGTCAGTGACGTCTTCGGTGCTGAGACTGCTCTGTTCTCTGATTCAGTGAGGTGGACTGTGACAAAGGTTTCAAGCGTTTCAGACATACAGAAGATTGCTGTGGAATCTGACCCTTTCTAAATGAATGACGCTGCGGACATCACTGGGCACCGGGTCACTGAACAGGGTGTCTGTTGACGAGAAGAGACTCTGGCTCCTATCCAAGTAAATGCCGGGTGAAGTTGGTGTCCCGGCATCTGCTAGACTGAGATTCTACTTATCAGCACTTTAATTTATCTGGATCTTGACCTCTTGAGTAAGCACTGAGCTTCAAACTATTTTTCTAGAAGTCCTTCTGCCTCAACAAGCTGAAATCTAATTCCACGGAAGTTCAGTATTGAGGAGGTGATTGATACAAGACATGGTCTCAAAAGGAAAAAAAAATCAGTCAACTTGTATAATTTTCTCATGTTAAAACAAAAAGAATGAAACAAATCTGTTCAAAGTTACAAAATGTCACTAAAGGAAAGTGATACATATATTAAAATTTCACAGATAGCTTTTTAAATTCTGCAACTTGCATTTGGGATTAACCTTTGTTTGGTTACTGTTAAAAGGAATGAATTTCATCAACCCATGGCCCACCTAAATAAAACCCTTCCTGAAGGGTTAGAAGCTCTTGTCTGGGAGAGGCTCCCACAGAGACATTTGTCTTGCTGTACCACCTGTCAGGAAGGCTCTGAACTAGGGGTTACCGTGCCATGAGAACTTCGGGTTAGGATGCTAACAGGATAAAGACCTCCTCCTAAATGCATGAGCTTGGCAAAGCAGAAAACAGCCCAGTAGGCAGGAATCCCTCCACCCCAAAGCTTCATTTCCCGATCCATAAAACTTTAAACCCTAGCCCAAGGTTTTCACCTTCAGTTGTCTGGATTAAAGAACATTTCTGTCCTGTGGGGGGTCTGTCTCTGCTTTCTCCTGCTTCCACAGTACCTCCAATCCCGATCTTTGGATCCCTCTTCAAGGTGGGAGGTCTCGCCGATGTGTTTGTTGAACTTGAATTTCTGCCCAGTTGAATTCCAGGTACTGCCTTCCTTTTCAGGGTACAGACTGCCTGTGAGGCACATGCGCAGCCAGGCAGTCCGTGGCCTAGGTTCTGTGTCCTTAGCCTTTCAGCCACTTGTTTACTCCCTTTCGAGGTTTGTAGTTGTGTCTGCCTGTTTGCTTTATCTATCGGCTCTGTTCAGGTGTAGGTGACACACTGCACGTTACACACCTGTGGCCCCTCTCCTGAGTGTGGCTGTGTCACTGGTATTCTCTGTTTCTGAGGCTTTTTCCACTTGAACTTTTTTTTTTCAATGAGTACGATCTATTTTCGACTCTCTGCTGATTTAAAAGGCAAACTGGGGTTTCCATTCATAAATTTAAGACAAAATGATTCTCCTTGGCTTCTTTTCTACCATATCCAGTCGCCATTTTCCCCCCTTATGAAACGAACAGTGCTTGGTTCGCTTTCCAACTTTGGTTCCAGTTTAGACAAAGGCAGGTCCAGGCCTGGCTACCCGCCTGTCTGCTCATGCCTGGGAAATCTGGCTGTCTGTGGAGAGCTTGAGAAACTGAGTGGCATCTAGCAGGAGTTCTGGATTTCCTGCTTCCAGACCCTTGTCCATAGGTATGACGCTTTGGGAAGAAGTTTTGTTTGTTTTGTTTCTCCTGTTATAAAGATTGCTTCAGTCTTTTGGCACCATTCAATGTCTTCCTTTTCCAAAGTGCTCTCTCTCTCTCTCTCTCTCTCTCTCTCACATACACACACACACACACTGGTAGCCAACAGCCATGGAAAAGCTAGATGTAACTGAAGACGTATTCCGAGGATTAGGTAGCCACGGAAAGCAAACATGAGCTCCCTGAGCTGGTGGCTTCTTGTCTCCTTAAGATCCAGGAGAATGGCAAGAAGGCACAGGGGAGGGAGTGGGACTGGGGTGAGGTGTTGGAAAACTCTGCCAATTAAAGTCTGGGGTTTGGAAGACTTCATAATGGAAGACTTCCTTCATTAGCAGGGCTTCTCCTTCTCTGATCTTCTCTGGGGAATTCAAGACCTTCTACCTGCAGAATGTCCTGTAGCCTTAGACGACAGGAAACTTCTTTTTCTCTGATAAGAACCTGCTCAGCCCACACCTGAGATTCCTGCAATGCTTCCCCAGGCTGATTAGGCATTTTGGTACCTAAGCCTTCTGGATGTTCCTACTCCCAGTTCCTCAAATTATGTAAGCCTTAAATCACCCCATGTAAAGTTGATCGGACTCCCTGAAGCTGGTCCAGGTGTGGTCATTCACTCAAAGGGCCTCCACCCCCACCTTCCCATCATCTCTGCTCCTACTGTCCTTGGGGATCACATCAGCTGGAAGGAATGTGATGGAGAAATAGAGGGGTGGTTCTGATAGTTTCTGAACTGAACCAACGGTAGAGAGGGGTCCTGTGGAACACCCAAACCAGCATCCTCTTAGTGGACTTCCATCCTTAGGTCTCCTCCATCTCTAAGTAATAACATTGTTACTTTTGGTGTGCTTTTTCCCCCCTTTCCTTTCCTGGAAGCCGAATTCTTTTTCTATGCCAAGGAACAAGCTCTGCATAACCCTAGATAACTCCCAGTACCCTCCCTGGTCTAGAGTTAATATCACAGTGAGAAATCACTCTGCACACTTATGAGATGAATATGGAAAATATTTGTACTATATTTTACAAAAGGCTTTGGTTAATACCCAAAGAGGACTTTACCTTAAATAGAAGATTTTGCTAACTTATGTAGACATGAGTCTTATGCATTCCCTATGCCCTGTCATCCTTAAATCTTTCAGGTGCCATTACACCGAGCAATTTAAACAGAGACAGGAGAATGCAAGTTTGGTCACTTGGGAAAATGGGAAATGTACACAGCGAAGGTATTGTCAGAATTATTTTAAATACACCAGTGTTGTTCTTTTTAAATAGTTGATGCCCAGAACCATCTTACCCAGAAGAATTGTCCCCCCCCCATAAGAGCAGGCCTGAAGTGTCCCCCCTTCTTTGATGTGGGGAAGGACCTAAAGGCTGGTTGTAATTCAGGCTTGTCTCCTTTTGTTATGGAAATGTAGCCCTGTTTTTTGGGGGGAAGGGTAATTTTGGTGAACAAACATTAACAGAAATTTTCTCAGTAGCCCCAAACTTTAATTTTGGCACAAAATGTTTATTCCTACAGTTTCTAAGAAGTCACTATACATGGCACTTGGAAGTTATCCAGGAATATGTGCTTAGACTAGGTGATTAAGCTGAGTTACCCCAAACACGGGCTGCTAGTGGAGTTCAAACAAACCGACCCTCTGTCCCCTTTCAGTCCCCACACTATAGATGAAGGGCCCTCTCTGGTCTGCTCAGTGTCGGGCTTTCTGCTTTCAAAGGGTGATTTTGCTGTTTAAAATGCTCTCTAAGCACCGTTCTGAAATACTGCACAGTGCTTGACTTAGAAGAAACCCTGATGTCTTTACCAAGAAAATATGTATTTATCCAGCTTCAGGCACGACTCCGATGGCACTGGATGCGTTCGGTGTGTACGAATCCTCACTGGATTAAATAAGAGGGTTGCACACAGCAGCGCGGGTGCCAGACGCCTCGGGGAGCTTGTCAGCAGCAGCGCTCTGACCAGAGGCTCCTACTTTGTGTTCAGAGAGCAATGGCCCAGTCTTCGCCAACAGTACTTGGGACAGGATTTACAGTTCTTTGAACATTTCCGGTGCCAGCTTGGGTGTGTGGATCGGTTTGGCGCATTTTGCCCAACTCTGCTCTCCAACAGTCGCTTTTCTTCTTTGAAGTCACTGTCGATTAATGTGTTCCTCAGCTTAGAGCATGCAGCGTCAGCGTCTCATGATGTCGCATATTCCCCTCGTTAGTTTTCTTTGACATTTGGGCATAATTCACAGAGGAAACCAAATCTCAGCAGGGCAGGATGTGTTGGGGGGGCAGCCCCTCCTATTTTCCTCTGGTGATGAGCAGGCCTGGTGACACTCTGTTTCCTGTCTTCCTCCTTTTAAAAAATGGATAAATGTTCACATTTTCTTCTGTCACTTTTGGAAACGACTATTTTTTGAGTACAAGTTACACACACACACACACACACACACACGTATACACATACACATTGGCAAACGTGATCAGACTGGTAAGAAATTTAAAAACCATCTTAGTTGTAGCTGCAAATTTTTTGTTGCTTGCTTTCCTCAAGTCTTTGTGATGTCTTGATCATAACTGAAGTGCCCAAGATGAGGGCTTAAAACTGCCCCCAAAGAATCATGAATTGAATCACATAAATGCATCCGATTTAGGCCACTTTGAGTCTGTGTCTGCTGCCTCCTTAGCAGGGCCACTAAGAGATTGCCACAGTCTAGACCAGGGGCCAGACATTAACCAGCCTTGAGATCTTGGGCAGCAAAATTAGGAATCACGTGTTCAGTCGTGTGCTCTCTAAGTCTACCTTCTAGCATGTAAAAGCTTGGTTAGACCCTGTGGTGCCTTGAAGCAGCCACCCTGAAACGCTTACTCCTTTTTCTAGACATTATCGCCCTCTGCTGGTGTCTTGATGTATTTGCAAGTGAGCTGAATGTAGTCCATTCCTCCATCCCGAGCACTCTGAGGACTACAACTTTAGAAAGTTAGTTGTCTCCTGCCTTGTAGGTCGTGGGGCTTGAACTCAGGTTGTCAGATTTAGTGGCTATCGTCCTGACCCACTGAGCTATCTTGCTGACCCTGATATTTTAGAAGATTTTTAAAAAAAATTTATTTTTTTAACAAGTTCATAAATGTATTCAGTATCTTGGTCACATCCACCTCAGATCCCTGCCTCCGACTCCCCCTGACCCTCAACACACCCTTCCACCTTCACATCTTCTGCTTTAGGGATATTTATTGCTAGTGTATGTGATGAGTGTGTGGACCCAGGTACCACAGTACTCCGATCTCCACCCTGAGGCCCCGTGGAGAGCATAAGACAACTTTATGGAGTTGATTCTCTCCTTCACATGTACATAGGTCTGGGGATTGAATTCAGATCTCTAGGTTTTTGTGCCATTATCCACTAAGCCGGTTCACCAGCGTCTCCCCTTCCTTCTTCTCCTTGTTCTCCTCTTTCTTCTCTTTGCCCGCTCCCTTCTCCTTCAACTTTGTGAGTGCTGTCTACACGTGCTAGTGTGAGGCTACCCCCCCCCCGCCCCCGCTGGTGGCCACACCCTTGGAGAAAAATTCCCTTCTCTACCCAGAAGCCATCACTTGCCAACAGTTCCTTAACTAAAGGCTGTTCTTAGCTAAGGGTAATTCTCTCTCTAGCTATAATGTTGATCAGCCTGATGGCGAGTAGGTGTTGCTCAGATGATCCTAGCTGCCTCGGCTGGGGGAGCAAGACAAAGAAAACCTGGGCCTAGTGTCAGGAGCGGAAGTGGGTGGGTGGAGTAGTGATCCCCTTCCTGAGGACATACTGACAGGTAGCTCGCAGTATTGGAGGGCAGAGTCTGATACTGTGAACCCAGATCGAGTCCCGCAGCAATCTATGCACGGAGAAAGGCTCTTCTTTAGCGATTAGCCGCCTACATCACTTTCTTTTTTTCCTTTTTAAAATTTAAATTTACTTACTTATTCTCTTTACATCTCAATATCAGCCCGCCTCTCCTTCCAGTACCCTCTCATGCAGATCCTTTCCCCATTCTCCTTTGCAAAGGGAGAGCCTTCCCCTCACACTACCCTCTCCCCCTTATCCCTGCACATTAAGTCCCTGCGGGACTAGGCTCATCCTCTCCCATGTAAGACAAAGCAGTCCATTTAGGGGAATGGGGTCCACAGACAGGCAGGCTACAGGCAGCCCCTGCTCCAGTTGTTGGGGGACCCACATGAAGACCGAGGTGCTCATCTGCCCAGGACCAGTCTGTGCTCACTCTTTTTGGTTGGTGATTCATGCTCTGGAAACTTCCAAGGATGCAGGTTAATGACTCTGTTCGTCTTCCCGTGGACTCCCCGTTCTCTTCCAATATCTTAGTCTTTCTCGAACTCGTCCTTCCATAAGACTCCCCGAGTTTTAGCTAATGTTTGGCTGTCTCTGCATTGCTATTCTTTGGCTGCTGGGTAGAGCCTCTCAGAGGACAGTTCTGCTAGGCTCCTATTTGCAAGAATAACCAAGTATCATTAGTAGTGTGAGGGAATCTTGTCCATGGGCTGGGTCTCAATTTGGGGCAGTCATTGGTTGGTCATTCTCCCCATCTCTGCTCAATCTTTGTCCCTGCATTTCTTGTAGGCAGGGCACATCTTGGGTCAGCGTTTTCCTGGGTGTCTTTATCCCTCTACTGGTAGTCCTGCCTGGCTAGAGGAAGTAGCCATTTCTGGATCCATATCTCCCATTGTCAGAGTCACCCCCATATGCCCCCTGGGGCCTCCACCTATCTCAAGTCTCTGGCATGTCCTAGAATCCATTCCACGCCCTGTCCCTTCTCTCTCCCCTGCTCTCCCTATATCTCATCCCTGCCCTTTCCCTCTCCATTCCATCCCCCACCCACTGCCGTCCTTCCATCGTCCTCCAATATCTATTTTGTTTCCCCTTCTGAGAAAGATTCAACCATCCTTCCTTGGCACCCCCTTGTTATTTGGCTTCTTTGGGTCTGTTGATTATGGTTATCCTGTACTTATGGCTAATATCTGCTTATAAGTGAGTGCATACCATTCATGTTCTTTTGGGTCTGGGTTACCTCACTCAGGGTGAGACTCTCTAGTTCCATCCATTTGCCTGGAAAATTCACAATGTCCTTGCTTTTAATGGCTGAACAGTACTCCATTGTGTAAATGAACCACATTTTCTCTATCCATTCTAAAGCTGAGGGACATCTGGGTTGTTTTCAGTTTCTGGCTATTATGAATAGGGTTGTTATGAACAACATTGATAACATCGTCCTTGTGGGATGGTGGAGCATCTTTTGGGTATATGCCCAGGAGTGGTAAAGCTGGGTCTTGAGGTAGAACTATTCCTAATTTTTTTGAGAAACTGTCAAATTGATTTCCAAAGTGGTTGTACAATTTTGCACTCCCACTGGCAATGGAGTTTTCCCCTTGCACCACATCCTCGCCAGCTTGAGCTGTCCCTTGAGGTTTTGATCTTAGCCATTCTGACCTGTGTAAGATGGAATCTTCTGATTTTCATGTCCTCAATGACTAAGGACTTGGAGCATTCTTTAGGTGCTTCTTGGCCATTCAAGTTTCTTCTGTTAAGAATTCTCTGTTTAGCTCTGTACCCTATTTTAAATTGGGTTATTTGGTTTGTTGGTGTTTAACTTGAGTTCTTAATATATTTTGGATATTAGCCCTCTGTCAGAGGTAGGGTTAGCGAAGATCTTTTCTCAATTCATAGGCTGTCATTTTTGTCCTATTAAGTGTCCTTTGACTTACAGAAGCCTTTCAGTTTCATGTAGTCCCATTTATTAATTGTTGACCTTAGTGCCTGAGCCACCAGTTTCAAAAAAAAAAAAAAAAAAAAAAAAAAAAAAAGCCTGAATGATATGTTTAAGTCATGAAATCAAACCAAACAACATAAATCCATCTTAAGGACAGGTGAAAAATATTCTTTTACACTTTGCTCTCTCGTTCCCCCCCGAGCTAACCAAGCCAACAGTAGCTGCTGTTTATCTTTGGCACACACAGCTGTGTAGACATGCAGGGACAGATGGTGTTCCCTGCGTGAAGGAGGGTGACATGTGTGGCTGTTTGGAACACACGTTCACATTTTGTTGTTTTGCTGTTGAGCTCTCTGGGTTTGTTTTCAGGAATACTAATCACACTGTGAACAGTACTTAAGAATTTGTGCTAACTCAGTGCTCCTTCCTGGATGTCTGTCAGGCCAGCATGAATTTGGACCACACTTGCTTTAATTACCACCTACTAGTCCCTTGAATGAACCCACTGAACCTTATTTTACCCTCCACTCCCGCTACTAAGCACTTAGCCTTCATCCCTAGATTTTTTAATATTAAAAATTGCCACTTAGAAACATTTGTACTTATTAGTGTTTTTCTAGAATTAGAGTCTCCAAAAAGGAGTGATTGGCCGAAGAGACTGTGCTGTAGATGATGTTTCCAGTTACTCTCCAAACACGTGACTGCCTGTTTTGCCAGCCACAAAAGAGAACGATACTATGTGTTTTTCTCATTTGTAGTTGCTAAGACTTTGTCCTAGGTCTTGGAAAAAGTCTCCTGGGCTCTAGTTCACAGGCTTTGGAAATGGCTAAACCTGGTTTAAGTACTTCCTCTGCCCATTTCTAGCTTTGTGGTCTAGGAAACATTTTTTCCTAAGTCTTAGTGTTACCAGCTGTACAATTATTGAAATTATTAAATAAATTAACTCATGTAAAACATATAAGGAGCGGCTGGAGAGATGGCTCCGTGGTTAAGTGGCTGCTCTACCAGAGGTCCTGAGTTCAATTCTCAGCAACCACATAATGGCTAACAAACCATTTGTAATGGGATCTGATGCCCTCTTCTAGTATGTAGCTGTACATGCAGATGGAGTACACACACACCAACACACACACACACACACACACACACACACACACACACGCACACACACACACACCTATCTCTATCTTTATCTCTCTCTCTCTATATATATATCTAACAAATTCTAATACTTGAAAGAATACAGGATAGTTATTATAATTAATAATGTTAGAAAGGGCATTCATTATTCTATTGTTTTTCTGGACCACTGAGTGGTCATTTTTGCCTAGAAGTTTAATTAAGTCAGCAATGCTTTCATATTTAAAAAGTGTAATTAGTGTGCACTAATTGTACACATTGGTTGGTGTCACTAATTATAAATAATTAGTATTCATAAAAACAAACCCAGAGAGATCAACAGTAAAAACAACAAGTGTGAATGTGTGTTCCTCTGTGGACAATGTTGGCAGTTACTTTCCCTGCATAGACCTGTGCTTTGCTCACATCCGCCCCCCCCAATGTTTTTCTTATCCTGCCTCCATCCCTTTCCCATCTTTGGGGAGTCCCTCCGCCACTTTACTACATTCAGGCTTTATGTTTGTGTGTTTGCTTGTTTTGGGACATGGGATTTTTCTATGTAGCCCAGACTGGCTGAAGCTTGATGTATAGACTAGGCTGACCTTGAACTCACAGAGATCCTCTTTTTTCTGCCTCCCGAGTGCTGGGATTAAAGTCATGTGCCTCCATGCCCAGCCTGCTTTCAGGACTTTAAAAATATTTCTAAATTTTATATTTGAAAAAGAAATATGGTAGTTGTCTGTGTTTGGCTTCTTCTGCTGAGCACAATCAACTTTAGTTCCACCCTTTTCTGTGGATTGTATAATTTTGTTCTTTGTAGCTGGAGAATATACCATTGTGTCTGACTACACCATACTTTCTGTCTCTACTTTTTCTGTTCATAGAGGAATAGAAGGATTCTGTAATTGGTTATTGTGACTAGAGAAATGATATCCTGGGATTACAGCTTCCTCCTTTCCCCTCTCTCCCTGAGACAGGGCCTCACAATATGTAGCCTTTTCTAGTCTGGAACTTGCTATGTAGACAGGCTGGCCTTGAACTCACAGAGACCCTGTTTCTTCATCTCAGATGCTGGGATTAAAGGTGTGCACCACCATGCTGCAAGGATCTCTCTCATAGATTGTTTCCATTCCCTTCTGGTATTACCCAGAAGTGATAGAAATGAATCATAGGGTAGTTTTGTTTTGGTTTTATTAAAACGTCCCATACTGATTTCCATAGTCAATATAACAACACACATTTCCACAGTGCTATAAGGCAGAGACCCATTTTCTCCACATCCTCACCAGCATTTTTATTTTTTATGTTTCTGATTTACATCTCTATGACTAGACTGAAGTCAAATATTTAATTTACAGCTCTGTGGTGGCTAAGGATTTTACATACACACACACACACACACACACACACACAATTCATTTGTATATATTCATTTTTTAAATTCAGGGTTTCATATATCTCAGAGTGGCTTTAAACTTACTTTGAATTGGAGGAAGATTTTAAACTTATGACGCTCTTCCCTCCATTTCCTAAGTGACAGGACTAAAGGCATGCACCATGACACTTCATAAAGGTTAAGTGTGGGATAGAAGCGAGGACTTTTAAAGTGCTAGACAAGTACTGTGTAAGCTGAACCCACCTTCAGCTTCATTTATACATATTATTTAAAATTATATTTCTTTATGTGTATATGCATGTATTTGTGTTTTGTGTGTGTGTGTGTATGTGTGTGTTCATCATTAAAAGACAGGTTGTGGGAGTTAGTTCTCACCTATCATTTAAGTCCTAGACATAAAAACACTAAAGAGTAGCTTCAGTTTGAGACCTAAGGTGACCAAGCAGCTACTGTTTGTCAGAGGGATAAGAACACGTGATAACTGATTTATATTAACTCTCGATGCTTAACAAGTTCCTCATATCTGCTCATTTCTAATTGGCCAAAGAAATCCAT
>NC_137956.1:20974604-21172104 GCF_963924665.1 Micromys minutus | reverse complement strand
CTCTAAACTCCCTGGGGCCTCCAGTCCCTTGAAGGTTAGTTAGGTGCATCTTCACTGACTAAACCCAGACCAGGCAGTCCTCTGTTGTATATGTGTTGAGGGTCCTCATATCAGCTGGTGTATGCTGCCTGGTTGGTGATCCAGTGTCTGAGAGATCTCAGGGGTCCAGGTTAATTGAGACTGCTGGTCCTTTTACAGGGTCGCCCTCCTCCGCAGCTTCCTCCAGTTTTCCCCAAATTCAACCACAGGGTCAGCAGCTTCTGTCCATTGGTTGGGTGTAAATATCTGCATCTGACTCTTTCAGCTGCTTGTTGTGTCTTTCAGAGGGCAGCCATGATAGGTACCTTTTTGTGAGCACTCCATAGCCTCAGTAATGGTGTCAGGCCTTGGGACCTTCCTTTGAGCTGGATCCCCTTTTGGGCCAGTCCCTGGACCTTCTTTTCCTCAGGCTTTCCTTCATTTCTAACCCTGCAGTTCTTTCAGACAGGAACATCAATACCACTGTTGGGAATATATCCAAAAGATGTCTCACCATGTCACAGGGGCACATGCTCCACTATGTTTATAGCAGCCTTATTTGTGATAGCCAGAAGCTGGAAACAACCCAGATGTTCTATGGCAGAAGAATGGATACACAAAATGCGGCTCATTTATACAATGGAGTACTACTCAGCCATTAAGAATGAGAGGACATCCTGAGTTTCGCAGGCAAATGGATGGAAGTAGAAAATATCATCCTGAGTGAGGTAACTCAGATCCAAAAGGACATGCATGGTATGTACTCCCTAATATGTGGATATTAGCTAAAAAGTACAGAATTTTATAATTAGTTTTACTTACTTTATATCCCATTCACTGCCCTTCTCACAGTCATCCGTCCCACAGTCTTTCCCCCATTTTCCCTCCCTTTCTCCTTTGAGTAGGTGGGGACCCCCTCGATATCCCCCAACCCTGGCACATCAAGTCTTCATGGGGCTAGGCACATTCTCTCCCACTGGGACCAGACAAGACAGCGCAGCTAGTAGAACATGTCTCACGTACAGGCAACAGCTTTTGGGATAGTTCCTGCTTCAGTTCTTTGGGACCCACATGAAGACCAAGCTGCTCATCTGCTACATATGTGTGGAGGAGCCTAGGTCCAGCCCGTGTATGTATTTCATTTGGTTGGTTGGAGATGCCCCCTCCTACTACCCCACCCCCACCAGTCACAGATTTTCATTCATTCTCATGGCCATGTGGACATTCTTCCTGTCCCTCTCTACATCTGATCCTGAGTCCCCCCTTCCATTCTTCTCCCCATCCCCTGTCCCATCCATTTCCCTTCCTCCATCTGTTTCTTATGGCTATTTTATTTTCTCTTCTAAGTGAGACTCAAGACTCCTCACGTGTACCTTTCATCTTGTTTAGCTTCTTTGGGTTTGTGGAGTATAACATGGGAATCCTGTATTTTATGACTAATATGCACTTACAAGTGAGAACACACCATGCTTGTTCTTTTGTGACTGTATTATCCCACTCAGGATGATATTCTCAAGATCCATCCATTTGCCTGCAGAATTCATTATGTCTTTGTTTTTAATAGCCGAATAAAATTCCACTGTGTAGATACACCACATTTTCTTCACCTGTTCTACAGTTGAGTGACATCTAGGTTGTTTTCCATTTCTGGCTGTCATGAATAAAGCTGCTGTGAATACAGTTGAACACGTGTTTTTGTGGGATGACATATCTCTTGGCATCTTTTGGGAAAATGCTCAGGAGTAGTATAGCTGGGTCTTGAAGTAGTTTTACTCCCAGTTTTCTGAGAAACTGCCAAATTGATTCCCACAGTGGTTGTACAAGTTTGCATTCCCATCAGTAATGGAGGAGTGACCCTTGCTTCACATTCTCACCAGCATGTGCTGTCACCTGAGTTTATGATCTTAGTCATTCTGACTGGTGTAAGATGGAAACTCAGTCATTTTGATTTGCATTTTCCCTGATGACTAAGGATTTTGAACATTTCTTTAAGTGCTTCTCAGCCATTTGAAATTCCTCTGCTAAGAATTCTCTGCTTAGCTCTGTGCCCCATTTTTAAATTGGGTAACTTGGGTTGTTGGTGTTTAACTTCTTGAGTTCTTTATGTATTTTGGATATCAGCCCTCTGTTGGATATAGGGTTGCTGAAGTTATTTTTCAGTATCTGTGATTACTATAAAGATATGAGTGTTACTATTTCACTTTTAGAAATCTTACCATGCTGATAATTGTTATAATTCATTAGCATTACAGTTGTATAGATCTATAGAATATTTGACTTACTTGGTAGCTTATATATTACTTTCTATTGGTATAAAAACTATGACCGAAAGGAGTATTTTCAGGTTACATACAGCACAATTCTTCTGAGTCCTGTGCCTAAACTGAGTCTTCAGCAATAAGAACTTACTCACAACCTCTTAGAGCTAACCACAGAACATGTCAGTAGCTTGTATTGTTGCTACTAACGTGACAAGGTGAACAGAGGTTCATCATGCCTAGTTATGCAGTATGGGTTAGATAGCCTGTGGCGTTTTCAGAGAGCACTGTCAGTTCAAATTGCATAATAACTCCACATATTCCCACATATAAATAATGATAATGATAATAATAATAATAATAATAACAGTAATGATGAATGTGGGTTAACATGTAATGCACTCGACTTTAGGTAATTATAAAATATTAAATTTCTTGAGGCTCAGAAAGATGTGATTACAGTTTTACAGAAAGTGACCTAGTCAAGCAAATGCAGCAGAACCACCGTTGATGGGAGCTGTACCCTGGGCACATCCGTGCCGCGCCACCCTCAAATTCTCAGTGCTTTTTCTGGGAGGCGATATGAAGTCTAAATGAGCATTAGCAAAACGGTGACAGGGAGTCAGAGGACACTGAAAGCTTGGCTTTATTTAGAATTTCTATTTTGGTGGTGGTGATAGATTTTATGGAGCAAGTATGGGTTGTGCAATCTGTTTCCTTAAAAAAAAAAAAAACCCTCTTTTCTTGCTTGTTCATGAACTTTGTATCATGTGCCCAATTCCACGTATCCCCTTTTCCCTTCAGACATACCCTCAACCCCTGTAACCTCCCCCACAACATAGAAAACACCTCACCGTGGAAGCTGTTGTATGTGAACCACGCTAACGCAGGACACCCTTTAGTCTGCACATCTTTGCTTGCTAGTGTTCATTGTAACAAGTCACTGGTCTGGTCCGAGGCCTCTGTCTTTGGCTACTCTACCAATAGTGGAGCCTCACTGGGGTTCCTCTTGGATGTCTTATTGTTGCCTTGTGTTATGGAGACCCTGTAGGTTTGGATCTTTCAGATGAACCTTTTCCTGCACTCCAGCAGTTCATCGATGGAGAAGATGTCGTGGGGTGGTGGGCCAGTTCAAAGGCCTGGATCTAGGTCTGGAAGGGATCTGAGCTAGTCAGTCTCCCGGCTCCCCTGCTATCATGTTTTTCCGGCCAGTTCACTGGCAACTCCCTCAACCAGGGCCAGCCCTACTTTGCTGTCTAGGCAAGGTGCAGGGCCTGCTCTCCAGAGTGTTGCAGTTGGTGAACGACAGCCAGTTCTCTCACTCTCATGAGCCTGAAGCCGGCTCTCCTGCCTGCCGTAGGTGATGAGGGATAAGGGTAGTGAGGAGAACATCTCTCCCTTGTCCAGCCGCTGCATAGAAGGCACAGGGCAGGCTAAGATCTCCAGTGCTCACACCCTCGGGACAGCTTACCTGCAATCTCCCATGTCCAGGGCCAGCTCTGCTGGGCTGCCCAGACCAGGTGCAGGCCCTGTCTTCCCCAGTGAGTGCTCCAGCAGGTGAAGCGCTCAGTCGAGATGCAGGATGCAGGGTCCACTCCCGAGTGCTGCAGCTAGTGAGGGGCAGGAGCAGCTCTCCTGCTCTGACGACCTTAGGACCAGGTCTCCTGACTGTCAAAGGTACTGAGTGGGAAGGGGGGAGGATGGCGTCTCTCCCTTGTTCATATCACTCCATGGAAGGGCCAGCTCACCTGCAGCTCCCATAATTTGTGGGGCACACTGTAGCTGGCTAGGGGTCGGGTCAGCTTTCCTGCTTTGACACCCCCAGAGCCAGCTCTCCCATGATGCCAAGGTGAAGGGTGGGGCCAGTTCTGCACAGCCCTCAGACATCAGCATGTCCCCAGACAGCAGTCCAGACCAGGGATGTCTGGCCTTGTTGCTGTAGCACCACAGATACAGGCGCCACCTCTAGTGGCAGCAGTGGCCAGAACCCCACCATGTTCCCAGGTAGCATCACCGACTACTCACATCAGGCTATTCCTCACCACTCTCAAGTTTGCAGCTCGGCCTCTCTTCACTGTGCCCACATCCTTATGTTTCTCTTTTTCTCTCATTTCTCCATCACTGACTTGATCCTCTTAGTGGTGCCCATGTCTCTGAGTATCTGGGGTTGTCTCCAGAGTTATGAGCTATGCCCTGCTTGAGAATTATGGCACTGGGCATGGTCATCTTGGGGGTATTGTCTGCCTCCCTTCCCCCACCCACCAGGCTGGCTTAGATCTGAGATGGTGCTCATCTCTGTCTAGCTCCCTGTCTGGACCTCTCCTGGACCTACTTGAGTGGTCCAATGTGAGGGCCATCTGTCTTAGGCTCATTCCTGTCCAGCCTGAGGCCAGTCTTCCAGTCTACAGCTCATGCCCTGCCCCGGAAGCTCATCTGGATGTGTTAGGCACAGATGATGTTCACAGGTCAGGACACTGAGTGCACACTAACCACTCTCCTCTCTGCTACCTACTGACACACACGTGACACAATAGTCACACCTGCAATGCCTCTAGAGGCAGTGCATTTTTTTCTTCTATTCAGGGAAGGCAGGAACATCCTATTTCAGTCTTGGTGTATGTTGTTGGCGGAGGAAATCTCATTTCTTTTGTTGGAGTTCCCATGGAGGTCAAAGCCCTTTAGTTGGGCCTGACTGTCAAGATGAGCCTTCAGGAACATCCATCACCTTTGCCGTCTTTCCGATGGCAGAGACTGGGGATCTGTGATGCTCCCCAGTCAGGGTATCTGTGTGGGATTTTCAGGTGTGGAGCTGAGCCCTGCGTTAATGTGGTGCTGTAGCTACAAGATCACAAAGATTGCTGACACACGAGAAACAAAGTCACAGTTTTATTTTATGCTGCTTGCTGTCCACGGGTCAGGTCCAATCCACAGATGTTAGATGTGCCTCAGGAGACCAGACTCCACTCAAAACCCAGCCAAAGACTTGGGTGGTGAGGCTGTTAGAACATCTACATAATCAGAATATTGAAGCCTTGCATCCTCACTTGACAACAGCATTGTGCATGCGAAATGCTTATGGAATATGGCATTTGCTGTATGAAGAACTTGTTGGGGAATTGCTATTAGTGTTGTTTTATAAAAATAAAAGCTTGGGATGGAGCAACATTGTTGTGTTCCACTAAGTGTGGGGCACTTAGGAATGGGTATTTTTTGGGCAACGTCTTCCTACATTCTCACGGTTGTTTCTGTTTGTGAGACCTGTAGCTCGACCCCGCGGATAGCAAGATGTCTTCAGGAAATGCAAAATTTGGGCATCCAGCTCCCAACTTCAGAGCCATAGCTGTTGGGCCAGATGGACAATTCAAAGATATCCGCCTAAATGATTACAAAGGAAAATATGTTGTGTTCTTCTTTCATTCACCCTCTGACTTTACTTTCGTGTGTCCCACGGAGATCACTGCTTTCAGTGACAGAGCAGAAGACCTTAAGAAACTCAACTGCCAAGTGATCTGAGCTTCTGTGAATTCTCACTTCTGCATCTGGCATGGATTAGCACACCCAAGAAACAAGGAGGGTGAGGACCCATGAACATTCCTTTGGTATCAGGTCCCAAGGGCACCATTGCTCAGGATCATGAGGTCATAAAGGCTGTTGAAGGTATCTCCTTCAACAATAACTCCTCTTTATTATTGATGATAAAGGTATCCTTTGCCAGTTAACAATAAATGGTCTTCCCGTTGGCCTCTCTGTGGATGAGATTCTGAGACCAGTCCAGGCCGTCGAGTTCACTGACAAACATGGGGAAGTGTGCCCAGCTGGCTGGAAACCTGGCAGGGAGACCATCAAGTTATTAAGAGCACGGAGTATTTCTCTAAGCAGAAGTGAGCCCTGGACCAGTTTCCTGCCAGGCAGCACTGAGCAGCCAGAAGAGAACTGTACTCTACCCATGCTTACACACACGATGAGGTGTGATCCAGATTAAGCCTCCACTAGTGGAAATGGCCTGACCTGTGTTTTAGGTTCGGTAGACCATCTTATATATCAGTCACAGAAACCAGCCCGTTAATTCCTTTTTTAAAAAAGTCTCTATTAAACGTGAATTCTGAGCGGGGGGGGGGGAGGAATGGGTGTTTTTCAAGGGAGCTTCCATACCCAAGAGAGGGGAAGGGGAAGGGGTAAGGGGGGGAGGGATTTGTCAGGGCGGGTGGGAATGGGAGAAGAAGAGTGATAGGTCATGATCAGGATGTAAAATGAATAAATAGTTAAAAAAATAAATCATGCACGGGGGTCATAGAGGAGGATTTGAAGCAAGGAAAGTGAAGGGATAAATGACATAATTTTATTATAATCTCAAAAAGAAAAGATATAAGAATTATATGAGATGTAATTCAGCAAAATTATTTTTTTATAATTTATCACTCATTTTATTTATTATTTTTGCTTCAGATATTTATCGAGAAGCTTTGCTGAACTTCATCAAATTCCTTCTTTTTTTGTTTCTTCTGTCACGATTGCTTGTTGGGGCAACAGAAAAAGGCCCCGCCCAGTCCTTCCTTGGGTGTCAGGGTGTGCGGTAAGGTCTGTGCCACCTTGGAGGCTTTCTGTAGAAGGTGATGAGATTCATTTTCTGTCCCTTCCTCCCCTATCCTGGGGTGAAAATGAACTGAGGAGCCAGATTTCCAAGAAAGAATGATGAAGGCCCAAGCTGGTTCAGTAGTAATTCCTGTACTATGCCGAGAACTCATCTACGAGTGTGCACACAAAAGCACATTGTGAAGGATGCCATGCAGTCAGGACCCTGGGCATGGTCTCTGAATTTGGACAGATGTCTGTGCCTGAGGACCCAGGGAGAAGAAGTCCAGAGTCATGGGGGTTTTCTGTGGAGGAATATGTTGACTACCTGTGTTTCCTTGCTGTATGAAGTTGGATGACTGGAAATGTTAACACATTGCGCAAAATATGTGGCCAGCATCCCAAAATGGGTCCTTTCTGAAGTGGTGGGTCTAGGAGAGGATCAGTGTTGGAAAATGAAACAGTCACTCATCAGTGGTCCAGTGCCATGTGGAGAGTGCTTAGTGGCTGGACTGAGGGCTGGAATCAATCTTAGATTTGGTGAATGCTTCCCTGTCCTACCCATGGCCTCCCTTTTAGAGAAACTTACTGACTGTGAGTCTTGGAGATGGAGAGGTGGCTCAGTGGTTAAGATCACTGGCGGCTACTCCAGATGACCCAAGTTCAATTTCTAGCACCTACGTAGTGACTCACACATGTCTGTAACTTCAGTCCAGGGGATCTGATGTCCTCACACAGACATACATGCAGGCAAATCCACCAATGAACACATTTTTTTTTTTTTTAAAAAAGAAAGTCCTCAGAACCGACTCTTCCTAATGGTAGCACTGTAAACAAAGGGCACAGGAAAGAGGAAGGAAGCTGGCAATTCTCAGTCCTCTTGTCACAAACTGGTACATCTCAGGGACATGAGGATTTTCTTGTAAGTTGCTCACCAACCCTGTCAACTGGGCATCTTCCTTTTCTAGCAATGAAGACATGAGCGCCAGGTGATCAGGACAACACTGTCAAACCACATGGATCATTCGAAGTAGAACTGGGTTACAAGGTGCATCTGTTTTTCTTCTGGTGAACTGAACATGCTGTTCTCTCAGCAGGGACGAGGCAGATAAAGCCGACCGGAAGTTGCCTGAGGCAGAGACAATGTACCAGGGCACATGTGTTCTCACCCTGTGTGTTCAGATGAGCTTCTTGGAGCAAGTCCAGTGTTTGATCCTTAGAATTCACAGCAATCCTCCTGCTTCAGCCTCTGGTGTAGTGGGATAACAGGTATGTATCACCACTCTGGAGTACGTTCCTGTCCTTCATTTTTCCACCTTAATATCCCAGCCAGGCATGCTCTGTGGCTCCTCTGCCCAGTCCTGGGCATAGGATGAAACATTAGGGACCCTATGGTACCTCTGTCTAAGGCATGTGGGAATTTCTAAATTTACTTTTACAATAATATGTACATATTACATTTTTTCTAAAGTGAAAAAATATAAATGTGTGAAAATATTATGTAGGGGCCAAGTTATATTGGGGGTCAAAACTCCTCAGAGTATGACCTTATATGGAGATGGGGTCTTTCAGGAGGTACCACAGTTAAAATAAAATCATTAGGGTGGCACTGACTCAGTATCACTATTACATTTATGCAAAGGTGACTTGGACATAGGGAGATGACAATATTAAGAGACACAGAAAGAAGATGGCTATCCATATGCCAAGGTCAGGAGCCTGGGGCAAACTGTTCCCTTAGGGTCCTTAAATCAGCCAACCTGACCTCAGCCTCAGAAGCTGGGAGATAATAAGTTTTGAGCCAGTCTACTGTAGCATTCCAGTAAACCACTGCAGTAGCCATTCATGAAGATAGTACAGCAGTTGCTGTCATTGTGTATTTACTCAAATTATCTAAGGCTTGCTACAGACCAATTCCACAAGGCACACGTGGATATCGGTTTCATTATTTGTAATCATAATCTGTATAAAGAGATAGTGGGTCAGGTTGAAACTCATTTGCTCTTTACACACTGGGCGGTGTCACCAAAGAACCGTAGCATTTTAACCATTCTGCTTTCATGAAGGCTTGAGGTTAAGACATTTAAATGTTATTGACTTATTTTTACCAGGTATGTGTGAGTGTTTGGAAATCAAAGGACACCTTGCTGGAATTTGTTGTCTCTTTCTACCAGGGGACAATCTTGGTTGTTAGACTTGGAGGCCAACCCCTGGCTGAGCCATCTTGCTGGCCCAACTCTTGAGGACATTTATTCTGTGACTAAAACTCATGAGTTGGCTAATTTTCCAACAATGCTTTCCAGAATGTGGGTGTTACATCTTCCTCAAGCTTCCATTTCTTCTTCCAGGTTTACTTTGCATTTGCAAGTCAATTCTGGCCCTTCCTCAAACTGGACAGAGCAGTCTGGATGTTTTCAACAAAGAGTTTCTTCTAAAATGCTGGGAAAGGGGACAGATGTGGCGGTCACAAGATCAGTGTTGCCGTCCTATGCTTGAGAGCTTTGTCTGCTCACAGCTATTTTTTTAAGTTGACATTAATGTCCAAACTGACTACTGTTATTTATAGAAACAGCAGAGGAAACAGTGGGCATCCTTAAAGAAAGGAAGGAATTTTTTAGTTACAATGTTAAGTGATCCAACAACTTCAGCAAAAGCAGATCCAAGAAAAACCCTGGTCACTGGCAGAACAGTCTCCGTTAGAGTGGGGATGTTTGGCTCTGAGATGGGCGACAGATCCAGGAGCTGCAATTTTAGGTGTTGTGATGTTTGGTTTTACTTTAAAGATGTCAGTGTAGGGCTAGATGAACATCTCCAGTTACTTAAGACTCTGGAAACACTGTATTCTACTGGAATTAATTAAAAAGAAAATCTCAGCTCAGATGACAGGATCCAAGCTAAATTCAGATGTGAGAAATTTATAAATCATATGGCCAGGACTTGGAACCCAGGGGGACATGGCTCACAGCCTGTGGTTGGAGGCTTCCAGCCAGTGTCAGGATTGTGACCACAAAGCAGGCATTAAGACCAGGAAAGCATACAGGGTTGGGTAATCCTGCTGAAGGTGCAGCTAGTCCTGCAAGCCAGGTATGATCCAGCAGAGGGAGCCAGAGCAGCCTGCAAACGGAACTGCAGAAACACTGGATCCATTGATCTTCAGGGCATGTCCTTCTTTGTCACAGAAGCCTGTTGGGACACGAGTGGGCTGTCCCTGTTCTAGAGAACCAGTACCAAGAAGTAGGCCCTCTGAAGTATACCAAAGCCAGGACTTTTCTAGATTGCCAGCTCTTTCATTGGAACCTATTCCAGCAGGGAAAGTTACCAGGTGGAGGAGACTGGCTCAGCAGAGTTGCCTGAACGTTGGCCAGAGAGCTCCAGACCAGTTTCCTTAGCCATGGCATGTGTTGGGATAGGCTATTCAGCGACACAGTTACCTTTGTGTCAGAGTGCTACTGTAAGGAACCCCAACAAAATGGGGTGCACAGGTATTTGTTCATGTCTCCCATTAAAAAGTTACGCAACAGCTAGGTGAAGGAAAATCTCATCTAGCCACCTCGAAACAGCTACCAGCAATGGGAAAACTGGCTAGGTGCCTTCTACTCAGCAACCAGGTATTAAGCCCCCTTTTCAGCCAATGAAACATGCAGATGAGAGAATCAAAGGCCCAGCAGTTAAGAGCACCGACTGCTCTTCCAGAGGTCCTGGTTGTGACTCCCAGCAGCTACGTGGCAGCAGCTCACAACTGTCTGTAACTCCAAGATCTGACACCCTCACACAGACACACATGCGGGCAAAACACCAAGGCACATCAAATAAAAATATAAATTATTAAAAGAAGAAAATAAAAGTCAAGGTCTGCCCTCCTGTGGCTCACAGACTGCAGACAGCGTGAAGAGCCACAGGTATGGGCACAGCAGCCAGAGATGGTGTCTCGTTGTGTAGCAGGTGTCGTGGGGTGGCAGTTGTGAGACTTGCTAAGAGGCTGTTTGTGCGTGAGATTATTTTGTACTTTGGTGGAACATATTTGATGCCACCAAGGCCTGGGCCTGGCCTGAGCCATGTGAACCATTTGGCCTTGGGGGCATTGTTGGAAGAGACTGCAAGGAATCAATAATTAAGATAAGAATATGTTAATGCAAGAGCTTTACAAGCAAATTAACTTAAAAATTTCAAAAATGAGGATGGGGCGGGGTGGGGGAAAGGGATAACATCTCAAATGTAAATACAGAGTATCTAATAAAAATGAGAACATAAAAACCAATTTCAAAACCTTTTATAAAGTGTGAATCAGTACTGTGTAGGGTCTGGGGAAAAGGGGAAAAGTAGTGATTCTGATCTTTCCCTGAAACTTCCGTTCATCATGATTTTTTTGGCATTAATTTTATTAAAATGTTTATCTTCATTCTGCTGAGTGAAATATGTCAGTCACACAAAAACCCCATGTGATCTTTATATATAAGGAGTGTGTAGAACAGACAGACCCAGAGATTTGGAGCAGAAAAGTGGTTTTCAAAGGCTGGAGACCGAGGGACCGTGAGTTCCTCTTGAAATAGGCAGAACTTTTATTTGGGCTGATGAAAAGTTCTGGAAAAAGATCACGGTGATGATTGCATAAAGCTGTGAGTAACAGCATCACTGCACTGTACACTTAAAACTGTCAGAAGAATCACTCTGTGGATAGTATATGTACATATACCATAACATTTATTATATAAATTATATAAAATAAATGTTAAAGTATATATACTTTCATATGAGAATATTACTTATTGTGATTATTGGGTGCTTTGACTTTCCACTAAGTCTTAAGTACTGCACACCACCCATGCCAGCGCCAGCACTTGGGTGCAAGGTGTAGAGGCTGCAAACAGGAAGACCGTGCCGCGAGGAGGGAGAGGATAGAGTGTGGCAGGGGAGACCTGGCAGGCAGGGGATGAACTTAGCACTGGGTAGTGGAAGACATCCTCAGAGCAAGCAGGCAGATTCTATGGGGCACATTGGAATATGAGTTCTGTAATGGCGCACAACCATGTGTAATGGGATCTGATGCCCTCTTCTGGTGTGTCTGAAGACAGCCACAGTATAGTCATATATATTAAAAAAAAAAAAAAGACCACAAAAGGATATCAGAACCAGCCCTCCAAGGACCTGCTGTGAGGACTCACCTGCTAGGCAGTGGTGGGGTAATGGAAATGACAAACAAAATGAGACAGTTTCTATAGTTACATGGTAGGAAGGGCAGATGGGAAAGAGGGCCCTAGATTCTGGAAATGTTTTAGGATTGTGGGGTACACAATACTCAGGAGGAAGGGAAAAATCTGGGCCAGAAGCCCAGAAGAGTTGGGTGAGCAGAATTAGAGATGAGTTATTGGGTGTTTAATGAACAGGGTTCTACCCATCTGACATAGATCATACAATTCCCTGGACGGTGGCTCTGGTGAACCTTTACTTGTGCTAAGAGGAGGATGTATGAATGAATGGGGCTTTCCAGAATGGCTTCTGCCTGGACACGCACACACACGCACACTATGGTTGGCCACATACAAGTTGAATTATCTCAGGACAGTTTCTTAGTCTCCTGGTGCCTCAGTTGCTTAATTTGTAACAATGGGATAATGTTAGTAACTACCTCAAATAATTACTTTGGGACTTAAAGAAATCATTATGTGACAAAGCCTGGAGACTTTACTAACACACAGTAAGATCCAAACACTGTCTACACAGCAGAAGTGAGAATAACATGTAAATCACTTTTCTTTCGTTAGTATTTTTAGTGTACAAAGTTATAGATTTCATCAGGATCTTCATACCTATTAATCACCGAGTCCCACTCATGTGCCCCTTTCCTGCCTTCTGCTCCTCCCCCTCCCACTGGTTCCCAGATTCCTAATCTTTCTGCTTTTAGGTCACTAATAAATGCACTACAGATCATATATGAATTTTGATTCTCCTTGTGAAAGAAAAGACAATATTTTGTGTTCCTTGCCACAACTACCCTCACTTTTCCTCTTACCCTCTTTCTTTAAGTTGCTTCTTTCTCTCAGAGCCTCCATTTACACACACCCACCCCCCCACACATAAATACATGGTATTCACACACACCCATCCCCCTACACACACATAAATACACACAATACACATAGTTCCTGTAAATGAGAGAATATGATGTTTGTCTAAGTACAGATCATCTTTCTGAGGCATTGTTGAAGCAGATCAGGATAACTCCACGGATTCTGCTGTGGGGTCACTGTCAAGCACAGGGCTGTTGATGCTGAGGAGGGTGGGAGCAGTAAGGAGAGGGTGTCCATATATCATGCAGCCCCAGTGTTGGCTTCATATATGTCAGGGTGTATTAAAAGCATTCAAGGAGGAAGTCAAGAATTCAGTGGATCTGTAATTCCAGACAGGAGGATGAAGCTGAATGCCTTGTGAATCTCCTTGTGAACTTCCTTGTGAAAGTTTTTGTGAACGTCCTGGCTACTGCTTTCTCACACTCTCCACAGAAGCCAGCAGCTCACTTTGGCGTTGGACTTTGGTCAATTCTTGGCAAAGGTTTATGTGGCTTTGTGATTATTTTTGCCATCAATTTTTAAAGAAAAGTGTATGAAGACACGTGTAACAAGGGAGCTCACACCCAGTGATGAAGCCCCTCTGACAGCTGCGTGTGATGAAGCCCCTCTGATTGACATCTGTGTGTGATGGAGCCCTCTGATTGACATCTGTGTGTGATGGAGCCCTCTGATTGACAGCTGTGTATGATGGAGCCCTCTGATTGACAGCTGCATGTGATTGAGCCCCTCTGATTGACAGCTGTGTGTGATAGAGCCCTCTGATTGACATCTGTGTGTGATGGAGCCCTCTGATTGACAGCTGCATGTGATGGAGCACCTCTGATTGACAGCTGCTCTTCACGATCATGGCTCTGCTGGGGTCCTCCTTCCCCTGACTTTTGAGAGCTAAGAGCTGTGACCAGAGTTTTAGAATCAGTTCCAACGTCACTTGCTCAGGAAAACTCTGACTTTCCTAGTGCACTATCTCTCACCGCACCGTTGAGGATTGTAATATGTTGTTTTCAGACTTATTTGTATGTTGTATATATTCTCCCTTAGATAACAAATCATGTTCACACCATCTCTGACGTCTACATGGCTCTAGAACATAGCAGAGTTTTGGTTGAATGACATGCCCAGCCGTTCGGAGGGATTCAGAGATTCTTGGAGTAATGAGTGATCAGGGTGGTAGTGCTGATGGATGTTTTGGGTCAATACTTATATCCTACATGGTGTAATGTGACGGGTGTGGGATTTCTTGACGTTCACTCGGTCTTCAGAACAGCATACTGAACGGTGTGTAATAGAGGCTTGCCATCCCAGGGGCTGGCCTGTCCTACTATAGTTACCAAGGGATCACCTTGGAGAATGCCCATAGTGCTAGTACTGTCTATGAGGAGGAGAATTAAAAGGGGTGGAAAGAGCTGACTTCCCCTCTTCTAGTCCCTGGGCTCTGTGTCACATCATTAGTGGCGAGGAACAATGCCATGGGGGTGTCGTCAATCAAATATGGCTGTATTAAATTCTAGGGATAATAATGGGAGAAATCGGAGAGTCTCCCTGCTGCAGTGTGTGTTGCTTAGGAAATGAAGAACGTCACATTCAAAATCTCATTTCCCCCTTTAAACTACTGGGGATTTCAGCATCAAAAAGGCTTCATGCCCAAATTTCCACCTTGTAAAATGCAGCCGTACGTAGAGACAGCAGGGGGCGCTACTACCCTTCCTAAGAAGTGGCTTTTTTTTTTTTTTCTTTTTCTATTTTTCTTTCTTTTCTTTTTACTTTTTCTTTTTTTCTTTTTTAACCTGGAGAGAGTGACATCTGGATTGTGGAACCAAAGATGATCAAGTTGGATGTTAACGATGCTCAGCCCCAAACCTGAAAAGAGTAAGGTTTATGATAGTGTGATTACATGCTTTCTTAAAAACTCACATGAAGCTACTTTGTTTTAGCAATGCTTGGCCCAAGAGTGGGATGGTGAGTAGTCTCCACTTAGTTTGGGAGAATGGCCTTGGAAAATAAAGCATGGTCCCGATGTACTGATTTAATGTGATGCAAATTCACACATCACCCCAGGGTCATCTGCATATTTAGAGATTATTGGCGTCTGGCTGGGATTTTTTCAGTCAGCGAGGATTCACGGCGACCAGAAGGACGCCTATGATAAACGTGTGAGGAGATCTTTGATGATGATTATGTTGAACATCTAAGTCTGCCGTTCGAATGAGACCTTAGAACCAGCCGACTTCTGAGGGTAAGGAGTGCTCTACCTGTAGGGCTATTATTGGCTCTATGGTGCTGTCCTGGATTTGATCAACCCTGGCACCATCTGAGGAGAGTTTTGTCACAATGGCCTCCCTATCTTTCCCTCCTGTGACTTGGGTTCCACTCAGGGCCGAGTCGCGATCACTGAGGTAAGTAAATATGCCTGTAACTTTCATGGCTCCTCCTTGGCTCGATGCTTCTCTGCTTGAGTTGCTGAAATCAAAGCAAGGCGTGCGTGAGGACTCAGCTCTTCACAGTGGGATGATGGTTGCTGTAGACTGCAGGGGCCGAGTTTCTAGTTCTTCTGCGAGGATCAATTTCTGATGGCTCTCCCTGAGTGTCTTTTTGTCTTTCAGTGAACGCGCTGAAATCACTGTGGAGATGAGAAGAAACTGCTCTGAGGAGGAGCCGGAAGCGAGGTAGCAGGCATACCCCGGCCATGCCTCCCCACTCCTCCCCATGTGAAACCCTGGTTTCTGACTGCAAGCGTTTCCTAAAAAGCATCCTTCTTAGGAACTGCTTGTGCGTCCCTGGGGCTGGCATCTCGAAGTCTGCCAGGTAACCGGAGGGAAAAAGTCTACGCCCCCGCTATTTCGAGATAGTGGAGTATACATGTTGTTAGAAGTTGGCCCTGAAAACTTCGAGACTTGTTTGGTTTGAGGTTACTGATTATCCATTCACTGTTGAAAGAGGGAGGGCTTCTATATTAAATTCCACATATGGCGTCCCTAAGACGACAGCTATGCGCTGTTTCTTTCTTTTTTCTTCCACTTGCCAAGAAGAAAATGAGACAATGCTCCTGAGTGTCTAGGATTCATCGTCTCTCTTGCCAGTGTCTTAGAAGCTGCAGAGCCGAAAGTATTGACTCCAGGCTGATGGAGGCCCCGTTGCCTGAGTCCTGCACCTGTGTTTCGGTCTTGGCCTAGATTCGAACAGGTCCCTGCTGGTTTGGTGTCCAGAACCAGGCAAGACTACAAACATGACTTGCAGGCAGATGTTGGGTTATTTAGAGCAGGGGAAAGGGGACTGTTGAGGAGCTGGTGGGACTCATTAAAGGGGGTTGGGCCAATGCAAATTCAACAGGCCAAGTGGATTGCTGGCAGGAGAGCTGGCTTTTGAACACTGAGACTTCGCGGAGGTCTTTAGAAGCAGGGTACGTCCCCATGTGACTGGAGGGTTGGTGGGAGGTCTTCCCATAGGCTTGGGTGTGGATTTGATGAACCCTCAAAGTCTTTGCAGCATTCTCATTTTGTGGTCAAGATTAGGCAGCCACATGTGGCTGGAGATGAAATAAACCAGGGGTGTAACGGGGAAGCTTCATGCTCTGTCTCCTTACCTCCTGCCGGTTTCCAAACGCATCCTAAGTCTGCCCTGTGCTACAGGGTCTATCTCATTATGTTTCTGTTTCAGAAGACAAGTGGTATCCATTCTCTCCACCCCAGCTATAGTTTGCTTCCTTCATCCAGAAACCTTTTCATTTATTTATTTTTATCCTTTACTGTTTCATACATGTGTATAATGATTTTTACTTTTTTTTTTTTCCTGATTGTGATGACATATAGCGGCAGGACATGCTGAAGAGGCTGGGGTAGAGAAACATTTATTTCGAGTCTCTCTTAAACACCCAGAACAAAGGAGAAAACGTACCAGTTCAGGATCTTACGGATGTAATCACTGCAATCCACTCATTCTGCCTGTACCCCCAATTCCCCAACCTTATTTTCTGTTAGCACTTGACATTCACCCCACAAGAAATAACAGCCAGCCTCCCAACAACCCCCAAAGCCAAGTCTTACAGAAGTAAGAGCCCCCCCCCCATGCTCCCTTTATAGACATTCCTGCTGGAAACCAGAGGATCTTGAAGTTTGATAAACTGTTTCAATACAAGGCGGGGAGCAGCTCCCTTTGAAGGCCTTGCCTAACCTTTCCCAAGATGTGAGTTTACTCAGAAGAGAAAGGTGAGCTGTTTCTTCCAAGCAAAACACACCCGTGTGTCATTAACCATCAACTTCTCCACACAAACACCAACCCTGTTCTGACGTGAAACCAGAGTGGGTGTGAATTCCAGCACAGGTCGCGGTCTTACAGGACCACGAGTGTGACAAACAGCAGGAACACTACCCTTAGAGGGAGGAGAGAAGGTGGCAAGCTGGACTTTCTAGTTCCTTCTCTGCTGCCAACCTCAGGCAAAGTAACTTAATGGCTATTTGCCACCAGAGAAAAATTGCCTTTGCTGTTCAGATGGCCAATAGGATTTCCATCCTAGATCCCATTTCTTGAAACCCCTTCTGTTCCTTTATTCTAACCCTCAGCATGGCTCTCGAGAGCTTTTGTGTGTATATGAAGTTTTGCCCTAAATGACAGCAACTAGACTCCACGCGGATGCTGGCCGCTATCCCCCCTTGTACCAGCACTACAGGTTACTCCCCTAGTTTGTGATTTCTTTCAGATGATGTCCTGGGAAAAGGCTTTAATTCTTTTTCATTATTTATTTGTGTTTACGTGAAGGTGTTCCTGTGGAGGCCAGAAGAGGGCACGGGATCTCTGGAATCTAGAGTTATAGTGGTTGTGAGCTGCGGGAACTGGCGCTGGGAACTGATCTGGTCTGCGAAGGAGCAGGAAGCGCTCTTAACCATTAAGACATCTCTAGCCAGGAAAAGAAACTTGGCTAACATGACAGAAGAAAGAGAGGGTATACACATTATGAGATGCTCAGAATGTGGGGTTCTGGTGCCGAATGAAAAACACAGCTAGTGTTCCCTCTTGTTAAAAACAAAGGTTAAAGGAGGGTACAAAAAAGCGATAGCAGTTTCGCATCCAGGGTAACATGCATTCCTCACAGCCAAGGCACCGTGGATCTTTATGCAACAAAAATAATCAGGCTTGTGGGAAAACTAGGGATGGGTGGACATACTCAACTTGTATAGCGGAGTAAAAGATATCCTAAAACATTAATCAATGTCTTAAATCCCCAACAGAGTAAAATGTTAACAAACTCATCATCGCCTGATACATAGGGAAGCTGGCCTAGAGAAAGCCTATGTTTGCTTAACAGGTTGTAGTGCACTGAGGGGGCTTCTACATCACAAAGACGGAACTGTGGAATGTGACAGGCGACAAGGATGCTGTGGCAGGTTCTGTTCTCCTTGTGGCCTGCAGGAGAAAGAAGCCACTGCTGCTTTATACTTCTTTCTTTTAGCAGCTGCATGAACCTCACATGATGAGGTATGCCATAGGTGAGGGGCACCCTGCTTAGTACTGAGTTCAACACACTCCTTCTCTCTTCATCTCCATCCCTCCCTGTATCTCTCTCCGTATGTCTGCATCTCTGTGTCTGTCTGTCTGTCTTAAATGTTTAGTGGCGATGGCCACACCTTTAATCCCAACACTTGGGAGGTAGAGTAAGTCAGATCTCCGAGTTCTAAGCCAGCCTGGTTTACAGAATAAGTTCCAGGACAGCCAGGGTTACATAGAGAAACCCCACCTTGATAAACCAAAATAAGTAAATAAAGAAAGGCTTAGTTTTATATTGGTGTGTGTGTGTGTGTGTGTGTGTGTGTGTGTGTGTGTGTGTGTGTGTGTGTTTGTGTGTGTGTACGTAACTCAGGGAGCCAGAAGAGGGTATTACACTCCCTTCAAACTAGAATTTCAGGTAATTAGGAACTACCCAACCTTGGTGCTGGGAACCAAATCAAACTGTCTGCACAGGCAGTAAGTATGCTCTCTTAGCTCCTGATCCCTCTCTCCAGCCCTGGGCTCAGCATTCATGCATTTACTCAATGCTAGTAGAGGACATGGTCATCACTGTCTGGAAAAGTATATATGACACCTCCCAGCTTTGTCCTGTTTGATGGCTGTAAGGATCTGTTCACTTTCTTACCTTCTATGAATGAATTCACATACAGCAGGTAAGCTTTGTAATGGGTCATGCTGGTCACGTCCCACAGTGTTACAATGTCCTTTGCAACTTTGTTGCATTTTCCTCTTCAACCCAAATAAACCCATTCAATGAAAACACAGCTCAGTAATTAGGAAAACAAGCTGCGGTCTATTCTGGGCAGATTTACCACTACACTCTCTATTCCCCTCCTAAGAAATCCCTGTCACTTGTAAACAGTTCTCTTGTTCCAGTTCTGTCCTCCCTCCTTCTCCTCTGACTCCTCCTCTTCCATTTTACTCCCTGACTCCTCCTCTTCTGTTTCCTCTCCTTTTTCCCACTTCCTCTCCCTGTGTAATCATGTATTGCCTTAACATAAACCTACAACACAGCAAGACTTCAATATCTTTCAACTAAAAATATTGAGGTTATCAACCTTTGGAACTAATGACTTAGGTGCTTTCAGTAGCATATCTAAGGCATGTTTGTATGAAGCAGCTGGTAAAGACAGTGAGATGAACCCCTTGGAATGAAATGTGGGTGGCTCCCGAGTCTTGGCCCTTGTCACATTCTAGCAGTAGCACTGGTATAATTTAAACTTACCTTTTCTCTTCAGAGGTTATCTGTGCCTCACAGTGCGAATGCTCTCTGCAAACCACGAGGTGCTGCAGGACTTCTGTTTTGATACCGTCACGCTGGAACAGACACTGCTGGAACAGAAAGGGGAATATTATTAGCAGGTGTGAAAAGGGCATTTCCCACTGCCTCTTGGGCTCATCGGTTTTGCTTGCTCATTCCTACCTCAATGGAAAAGCTGACCCCCAGATGTCCTCTATAGTCTGACAGACATTGCAGCAGTACTGTGAACGTGTCAGGAATGGTATGAGGAGCTCTCCAGGGCAGGCCTTACATCAAAGCTGGCAGAAATGGTAAATTGCCACCCCAGGATACTGAGACTTTTGTTAATACTATTTTTGTTTGTGATGTAGGCAACTGCACAGAGTCCCAGGTGGTGATAAAACCCTGCAGTTTTTTCCATTGTTACCTGGGACATTTACATTGAAGAAAAAAATGTGACTTTTGGGCTGGCGAGATGGTTCACAGGGTAAAGGAACTTACCATGTAAGCCTGGAACCTGAGCGTGGTCCCTGGAACCTACAAAAGGGTGGAAGTAGAGAACCAACTCGCTAAAAGTTGTCATTTGACCTTAGTATGTGCTCCATGGCACACGGCCCCAAATATACACATCATGCACATAAACATACATGCTGCTGTTGCTGCTGACTAAATAAATAAATAAATCTTGTGGTGTCCTTGAAGTGGCTCTCTGAGGTGAACAGTTTTACCTAATCTCTGTATCCCTGTGTAGGAGCCATGCAAATGAATAAAGAATTAGCTGAAGATTCATAATGACCCAGGGTTTGGGTTACCCACAGCTTGTGAGTCACAGACAGAAGGAAAATGGCTATGGCTAAAGACATCATAGAGAAAAGACACATATGTATGTGTCCCATGAGAAGCACTGGCCTGAGGAATCCATGGGTACCATATTTCTATTATTATTATTATTATTATTATTGTTGTTGTTGTTGTTGTTGTTATTTATTGACATAGAGCCTCATGTGACCTAGGCTGTCCTTGAACTCATTTTATAGTCCAGGATGATCTTGAACTCCTGATGTTCCTGTCTTCACCTCCCATGTGTTAAAACTACAGGAATGTGTTTCCACACCAACACATATTTCTGATTTTGCAGTAGTTTGTTATATGGCATTACTAACCAGAATGTAAAGCAATTACCAAGATGAAGTTGTAAAAAATGTTTACTTGATCCTAAAAAACAGAACAATCTAAAGTTGTATTCACAGAAAATAAATACATAATCTTTTCATCCAAGTGAAATGTTAATTAAATCATATCTCAAAGCACTAATATGCTTATTCCTAAACTTTAGTGCAAACAATTTAAAAAAAAAGTCACACTATTAATGCATACTCATTTCTCTATCCAGACAAATTTTGGGTCCAATTTATAGATGCAAGCACTGCATACTCATTAAAAATATAACATATCTAGAACGGGAGAAAAAGAAACAGGACTCCAGAGCCCAATGTCAGACCATGCAGTCAACCCGAACATCAGTGATCAAAACCCCCTATTCAGAAACACATACCTTGCCAAGGAGCATTTAGTTAGAAATTCTACATGGACCACTAACATCATTATGCTGTTGGTTTGGAGATAATAAATTATTGATGTAAATGTAAAATGTGAAAATGTGTGAATCTTGAAGTTAGCCTTGAACTTGAGCTCTTCAAAGCGTACTTCAGAGATGCTAATGAAACAGCAATTCTGTGTGATCGTTGGGCATCAGATAGCCAATATGTAGGATAATTTGAGGATGTTTTTCCTAAAGAACTCATTGTCTCAGATGAGTTGATTTTGATTGTTTAGTGTTATAATGTAGTGAGTTCACAATCGTCTTGAGTAGATAGGAACCTTGAAAGTATTTTTGATACTGAACAGAATAAAAGCATCAGCATACCACGGAGCTCTCGCGGAGGACCATGCCACCCCACACATGCAGTGTATTGCAACTTGGCACCGCTTCTAAAACCCCTGGGTGGCTCCTTCATCTTGAGTGTTTCCTCTCTACTGGGCTGAGTATGGCTGGTCACATGGAGGCCATTCACAACCACACGTGGTCCTCGTTAGCACCTCATTGCTCTGCATCACAAAGTCTAATACTGACTGATTAATTGGATGCTATCACCAGCCTTGGAGTAGACTTACTGAGAAGGTGAGACCACTAAATGAAGGCTGAAGGTGCTACGGTGCAGCATGAAGGTTCTGTTTACAGTACTTCTATTTTACGACGACTAGAGTTGAACATGTAGACTTTTCCCTGGAGTGGTAGGTGCTTGGTTAATGATTCCCTGTGCTTAACATAATTGGGAAACACCTCCTCCATTAAAAAAACCCACATTTTTGAATGTTGTTTAGAGCCTATGGCAAAAAAGGTAAATATTGTGTCTACTTTCTTTGGGTAGTGAGTAGGGGGCTGCTAAAAACTTGTGTGAATGGTTCTGCCACCTTCAACAATTTGACAGTAGAGATTATAAAAAAATAATTAGAAACTTAGCAAATTTAAGAAATTACATTGAAAAAATAATTCAGGGAGTCAGCTTATGTGTACAGTTACTTATCTGCTTGTTTTTATTGCTTTTAAAGTTAGCATGTAAGGTAATATGTTTCATTACAGTGTTTTCATACATAACTTTATTCTCATTCATCCCGTCTCCATATACCTTCGTCATTCTCCTTACCCCATATTGCTGGCTCTCTTCTGTTTTTCTGAGTGATAAAAAAAAAAAAAAAATCTTCCATCTCAGAGGGAAACTACTCAAAACATAGGATATAAAAAGGAGGGGAAATAACAAAGTATTTTAAGACAGACTATAGGGAAGTAAAATAACATGGTATTCTAAAGAGAGGCAAAACACTCCATCCTGCAGGGAAGCTCCTTAATACAGAGAGCCAACAATTCAAATAGCTTCAGGAAGTCCATGAAACTGATTAGATTCATTAGATCTCATCTTCACCAATAATATTTAAAACAGTAAAGACCTATGAGAGTTTCACTCAGGAAAGCTCAGCAGCCTGGAAGATGCAGAGACCAGCAGAATTACCCAGAAAGATGTTCAGACCAACAGAGTCATAGGGAAAGGATGCTCTCCAACTTGTTGAACTACCTGCAGGGCTGTGCAGTGTGCTCCAGATTGCCAGCTTTTGTGAATCACTCATATTGGGGTAGGCTTTGGTGATGCAGCTGTCTTTGAGTCATTTCTGCTCCTGTAAGTAACTCCTCACCTACATCCCTGTAAGTAAACCCAGTGAAACTCACAGTTCAGTAGATTGGACTTTGGTAGTATCTGTACTTCGGTTGTTGGTTGCCTGTCTGGAGTGAGGGGATGATTACCTATGTTTCCCCAGGAACAGTATAACAAGCACGCTTTTCTGCTTACTCTCTGCTCTGATAATAACCTCACCTCTATACAGCCTTCCTTTGTTTTTTTGACTTTTAAAAAATTTTATTAGATACTCTCTGTATTTACATCTGAAATGGTATGTCCTTCTCCCAACCTTGTCCCATTCCCTTTTCCCCTCCCCTTATCTTCATGAAGGTGCACTTGCTCCTAATCATTCTTTGCATCCCAGTGCCTTGGCATTCCCCTACATTGGGAAAATGTGCCCTCCCTGGACCAAAGGTCTCTTCTCACATTGATGCCAGACACTGTTATTTTCAGATACATATGCAATGGATCAATAGGTCTCTCAACGTGTGCTCAGTGGTTGGTATTTTAGACCACAGGAGTTTTGGAAGGTTTGTTTGGTTGATAATGCTGTTCTTCCCATGAGGTTGTAACCCCTTTCAGCTCCTTCAGTTCTTTCTTTAGCACCTTCATTGGGGTCCCCAAGTTTAGTCCGATGGTTAGCTGCAAGCATGCTCAGCTGTATCAGGCAGAGCCCCTGAGGAGCCATCTCTATCTGGTTCCTGCCAGTAAGTACTTCTTAGCATCAGCAATAGTGTTTGGGTTTGGGTATAGCCTTCCTTATGCTGAGATTTCTTTTTTTTTTTTTTCAGGACTTACATTGTGAAAGCATGCTGAACTTTATAAAATGCATTTTCTGTGCTTGTTGAGATGATCAAGTGATTTCTATTCTTATGTTTTATTTATGAGGTGTATTGTATTTTTTGATTTGCTTCTGCTGAACCTATCTTTGCACCTCTGGATTGAAACAACTGGGTCATGGTATATAATATTCTTAATGTGTACTTTAATTCACTTTGCACACATTTTACTAGGAAATTTTAAGTCTATGTTCTGCAGATCTCTCCCTTTTCTTGTATTCTTTATGGTTATCACACAAGAGCAATACTTGCACTGAGAGTGAATTTGACAACGTGGCTGCTTCTTATATTTTATGAAACAGTTTAAGAAACATTGGTGCTATTCTTCAAAAGTTTGGTAGAATTCAGCAGTGAATACCTTTAGTCTTGGCATTTTCTTTGTTGGGGAGACTTAATTTCTCCATTTTGTTGCTAGTTATGCATCTAGGTTCTCTCTCCTCACGCTCTCTTTCTTTCTTCCTTCCTTTTCTTTTCTTTTTGAGATCTGTATAGTTATAACTCACTGTGTAGTTGACCTGGATGTCTGTTCTCCTGCCTCTGCCTCCTACATGCTGGGATGAAAGTTGAGTGCCACCACACCTGGTTCTTTATAGTTTTAGTTAACATTTGGTATGTATTTAGAAATATATCTATTTCTTGTAGGTTCCCTAGGGTTTAATTTATTTATTTTTGGAATACAAATTTTCAGAATATTCTCTAATGAGTCTCTGAATTTTTTGGAGTCTGTCACAATATTTCCCCATTTATGTCTAAAGGTATTAATTTGGGTCCCTTCCTCTTATTCTTTCTCAGTTTATTTGGCTAAGGATTTAACAATCTTGTTTACCTTAATTAATTTAATTTTAAAGAATTGATGTTTGTTAGATTAGTCTGTGCATTGTTCTGTTAGTCTCCATTTACTTAATTTCTGATCGATTCTTTCTATGTTTTTTTTGCCATGCACAGCATTTGTTCAGCTTATTCTCGCTTTTCTCAGACCCTAGAGTCCATCATTAGCTGCTTAGCTAATGTCTGTCTAGTGTTTTCATCAGATCATAAATAGCCTCTTAGAATGGCCTCAATGTATTTCAAAGGGTCTGGTAAACTGTACTTTCATTTGATTTTAGAAATATATTTTATTATATTTACTTATTGATTATGTGTAGATGTTTTATTCACATGTATGTCTGTGACCCTTATGTGTGCCTGGTGCACAAAGAGGCCAGAAGAGGACACTGGATTCCTTGGACTAGAGTTACAGATGCTTGTGAACCATCATGTAGGTGCCTGGAATCAAACCTGAGTCCTCTGGAAGAGCAAACTGTGGGCTTAATTGCTGAACCATCCCTCCAGACTTGAGTTCAGAAATTACAAAAGAAAAATTCTTCCACGATGTCTCCAAGGCTTTGCTGCTCCCTTCAACTACATTATTCTGTCTCCAAATATTTATGTGCTGACTGTTCTTTCTTGCTCTCAATTTCCAGGCTTATCCCACAGTGACCTGATAGGCTCCAAGGACGTCCTGCAATTCCCCTGTACTTGTTAAAGATGCCTTTGAGGCTGTATTAGTTATTTGCTATCATGACAAAATACCTGATAAAAGCTGCTTATTTTTGTTCACAGTTTTGTTCACAGATGAGTCCGTCACAGCCGGAGCTTGAGGCAGATGGTTGAATTTTGTCTACCCATAGTCAGGAAGCAGAGAACAATGAATATCAGTTCCGCTTGCTTTTTCAGTTTTATACAATCCTGGACTCTGAGCCCAAGGAATGGTACCACCTACATTTAGGGTGGGTCCTTCCATTTCAATCAATCTATTCTAAAATCTCCCTCAAAGACATGCCTGGAGATTAGCCCCCAGGTTCATTTTAAATCTCATTAAGTTGACCATCATGATTAACTGTCATAGAGGCATGTAAATGACAGATGTCAGAGAATGTCCCATCCACTACTAAAAACGCTTATTCTGTATCTACTGGATGAACATTGTTATTGTTGAGTTTTGAGTTTGGAAGATCTATCTAAAGATGTGAGTGTGGTATTGAAGTCTCTCCTACAGTTATTGGAATTAATGTTGCTATTGTTTGAGTTTGACCTTCCTGATTAGTTGTTCCTTTTCTTAATATATAGTGGTGTTATTCACTTCTTTTGAATAGTTTTGGTTCAAATCTTATTTTTAGACAGAGGAACAGCTTGCCAGCATGATTTCAGATTCCATTTATTTGGGAGGTTGATTTTCATCTCTTGATCCTCAGTTTATTGATCTTTGACAATTAGCCGTGCTTCTTGGAGTCAACATGATTTGATTAGATATTTATTTTATTTATTACTATTAGTGTGTGTGTGTGTGTGTGTGTGTGTGTGTGTGTGTGTATGAGAGAGAGAGACAGAGAGAGAGAGACAGACAGACAGACAGACAGACACAGACACACACACACACACACAGAGAGAGAGAGAGAGAGAGAGAGAGAGAGAGAGAGAGAGAGAGAGAGAGTACATGCCACAGCAGAAAACTTGACAGTGTTGGAAATTTGTGGTAGTTGATTCTTCCACCACATTGGTCCTGGAAATTAACTCAGGTCTTACCTGCTGAACCCTCTTACTGACCCACTCACCTCTTTTGAATTATGAGGCAAAGCCACTTGCTCTTAAAATTATTATTGAGAGTGATTTGCTATTTCCTATGGTTTGGCTGGCTGGTTTTCTGATTGGTTGCAATGTTGGTAGTTCTTATCTCCCTCCCATTTTAGGAGTGGGGGGTTTGTGGGTTTGCTAGTTTGCTCTGTTGGACATGATGGATTTCTTCCAAGCTCTCTTGCCCATCTATTTCTTTCTGAAAATTTCCCTATCCTGTGTTCTTATGAGTGAGATTGCTTTCTGCTATATAGATTACTTCTTTGAGTATTTTCTATGGCTATGCATTACATTAGTTGTGTTTGTCCTGAAATGTTTTTACTTATCCCTCAAGTTTTATTCATTTTAAACCTATTTATTTATTTTACACTTATTTATTTAGTGTCCACGCACACACATGTGTGCATGTACCCTGGGCACCCATGGGGATGTCAGGGGACAGCATTGTTTGTTTATTCTCCCTGGGGCTCTGGGGATCAGATTCAAGTTGTCAGTCTTGGTGGTAAGAGCTTTGACCCAATGAGCCATTTCACCAGCCCCTTTCCATCAAATTTAAAAGTTAACTTTTCTGAATATAGCAATTTTTCTTCACTGGTGTGTTGGTTTGTTATTCTTTGTTCTCTCTCTCTCCCTTCCCTCTTCTTTCTCTCTCTTTTTCCTTCCCCCCTTCTTTCTCTCTCCTGCTCAGAGATCTTATATTACTTGATGTTTCTCTCTTTATGAATTGGCATTTTCCCCACTAACAGCTTTTAATGTTGTTTCTCTTGAGGCCAGCTAGACAGCTATGGATAAAGGTGCCTGCTGCCAATGACCCAGTGACCCAGTGACCCAGTGACCCAGTGACCTGAGTTCCTGCCTCTAGACTTACCAGTTTCACTAGTTATCCTCCAAACACACACACACACACACACACACACACACACACACACACACACACACACAGATATACATACACAGGCACACACACAGGAACACACATAGATACACACATAGACACACACTTAAGCACACAACATAGGTACACACACAGGCACACACACAGACATACATGCAGGCACAGACACAGGCACACACAGCTACACACAGAGAAACATACACATAGGTACACACAGGCACATACACAGATATATACATCTACACATAGGCACACACAGGTACACACACATGCACACACAGTCTCATACACATAGAGAATGGCAAGTGTGTATCTTCAGGTACACACACATACATGCCCATTCAATACATGTTAAAAGAAAAAAAAACAGCGTAATCCAACACCAAAAAGGAAGTTAGAGTTTCCAATCTACAGGGCATAAAGTGATTAGATTATAGTGTCCTTAGAAGCCCACTGTGTCTAAACATGAATAAATACCGTGATTACATTTGAACAGGCACCTATGGTTTAGCAGAAAAATAAAATTGGATTTACTTTGAAGAGAGTTGCCAAGCAGAAGGCGGATAAATTGAAGATGCGGTGGATATCATGCCATCTGTATGTGTGGGAAAATTTAGGCCTGAAAAGGGTGTATGTGCCTCTGGCTCTAGTAGAGGATAATCTGTACCTCAGATGGGTTCAGGCTTGCAGGGCCAGGCTCCAAGCTTCTGTGGGAGAAAAAGCAACCGAGTCATTGTACGCTCATTCTTGTGGGGGTAAGAATTGTCATAACCCATTAAAGAAGGTGAATATTAGTTCTTAGAGGAATAAGAAATAAAGAAAAAAATGTTTGAAATGCACAAAGTCTAATAATACATAAACTACACAAACATCTCTGCAGTAAACCTTTGGCATTGATGATACACCTAGAAAGTAAGAAGAAGGAAACATTCAGATGATACTGTTCTAAACGGAGGGAGAAAGTTACACTTGACAGCAACATTTGAACAAGTCAAGGTATTTCCACTGTGTGTAAACTTCTCTCCCCATCCCTGACATCCCCAGTGACAGTATGTGTGTGTGTTTATTTGACCACTGCTTAAAGGGGGAGGAGAAGGACTGGGGCTGGAGCAGCTACACTCTTTTACCTTTCTGCTTTCCAGGATATCTCTTGAAACTTGGGGATGAGTCTTTACTTGGGGTGAGTTGGGGACAGAAACACAGACTGATATCCTTGGACTTCCTCCGGGGTGTGCTGAGACCACAGGGATAGCAGGAACCATGGTCTTTGGTTTCTTGCTTGCGCCTGCTTAAGAAAAATCATTACTTCTCCCCAGTTCTTTCTGGGAAGTCTGAGGTGAATTTCTTTCTAAACTCCTGGGACACAGGTATCTCCTACTGTCCTTCCAAAAATTCTTCTGGTGTTCTTTACTCATGAAGCAAATAAAGAAGAAAGCCATTCCTTGCTCTTTTGCTATCTATTACAAAGGAATCCCTACCACTTACTACAATCCAGTGTGGCCTTAGAAAAGAGGAGATTCCTCTTTGGGGTTTGTCTGACCGGAGCAAATGCTATGTTCTCACCTCCATTTTCTTCCTTCTCCTCATTCCTCTTCCACATTCTTCATATAAGATGGTGTTCCTCATACGGGATCCAGTGTCTCCACATATATGTTGTTAATCCACTAGACAAGAGATAAGTGTACACTCCTGGCTCCAAGCCCAGTCTCATATCAATTTGGGCTCCACTGGGACCCCCAAGTTGCACCTGCATGCCTGTTAGTAATTCACAGTCATTCGAGAGTTTGTAGTGACTCAGAGCAATGAGAGGCCTTTTAGGACAAAGCAAACACAGCTCATTTAGAAGCTAGAGGAAGGAGAAGGGGGCAAGAAAACAAATTTTGAGAAACTTTTATCAGGACATGAGTAGCTTTGTAAAGAAGCATCAGGTTGGAGCTGGTGTGGCAGAGGAGACACTTTAGAAAGATCTAGCAAAGGAAAAAGAAAAGCAAACCGTTAAGTGACCTTACAGCATCAGAAAGTCAACTCTACAAGCTAGAGCAAACACTTATAAGGCTAGCACTTGGTGGGTGGGGGTTGGGGACTGGGAGTTTGAGACCAGCTTAGACTGCATGGTGGCACTAGGCTTAAAGATGAAAATAAAGTCTGGTGATTTGGGTCAGTGGGTAAAGGCACTTGTTGTCTAAGCCTGGTGACCTGACTTTAATTCCTAGTCACCAGGAAGCAAGTATATATCCTGTTAGGGCCATAGGTAGTAGAACTTTGGTCTTCCTGGCTATTCTGTGTATCTTATTTTGGCAAAGTAAGCAGTAGGTCAAGGGCCAAGTTCATTAACATAATACTACTTGCTCCCTTCTTTTTCTCTTTGTGATAATGAAAGAAGAGTTCTCATTTGAAGCAAAAAGAGGCCTTTTGTGGTGGTTTGAATGAGAATGGCTCTCATAGGCTCATATGTTTAAATGTGTGGAATTTGGGGGAAGAATAGGGGCTTTGGCCTTGTTAGCGGAGGTGTGTCACTAGGGGTAGGCTTTGAGGTTTCAAAAGTCTACATGACGCTAGTCTCTCTCTGCCTGACGTCCTTTGGATCAAGGTATAAGCTCTCAGCCCCTTGCCTGCCTACCTGCAGCTGTTCTTCCTGACTCATGACCATGGATTAGCCCTCTGGAACTGTGAGTAAGTTCCCAATTAAATGTTTTCTTTTATAAGAATGTTTCAGGTCATAGCGCCTCTTCACAGCAATAGGACAGTTACCAAGACAACGTTCAAGTCTGAGGATGCATAGTATACTGGGAAAAAAGTCCATGTAGTAACTTCAGAAATGTCTGCTGAACCCCAATAAGGCCCCAGGAGTCTATTCAGTGTTTCTATTTGGCAGGGTGAGAGTAATTGGGGTAGAGATGAAAGCCAGTGTTAATAAACAGAATAGAAGGTTTGACCCTTTCTAAATGTGCTGTTCAACTTGCTAATAAAACCACTTATTTATTTTAGCAAAGCCATAGGTTTTAGCCAGATTTTAGTTTTATAGGTTTAGTATAATTCAGCATCACTTATTATAATCCAACTCTTAAAGTTTTTGACCTTAAGAGTCTCAAGAAGAAATTAAGTAGAAAATATATTGGGCTTATAAAAATGGAGATGAAAATTTCAAGGGAAATTTAGCCATAAAGAGTAAGTTGGAAGCAGACTTCGACTTTGTTCTCAAAATAATTTTGGTCTGAGAGACTTCTCTGAGTAACAAACTTTGCTTGGCTACGTAAAATGTCAACTCTAGGCAGGAAGTCAAACTACCTCATCCCATTGAGTCTCTCCCTTTAATACAAAAAAAAAAAAAAAAAGAAAAAAAAGAAAAAAAAAAAAAAGGACTAGGGTACTTGTTAAGGCTGTTCTGGAGAATGACTTTAAATTACTGAAACTCTGAAGTAAAGCTCTTGCTGATCCCACTAAATCTCTAGTAAGAAGATCTGCCATTTAATTGCCTAGGTTTAGAGTCTTATAGGATTCAATGCCATTCATTTGCTGCCACGACTTGGGGACTTGGGAAAACTTGGTCTTTCCATCAGAGCTTTATCTTGTTTGCATAATGCTTGGCTCCCTTGTATCATGGGCTCTAGCCTGCCCTTTTGTAGGGTTTCCTTTTAATACCCCCAGCTGGGGCATCTTGCAGGTCTAGGGCATTCCAGCAGTTGATGGTTCACCTAGCTCCTCTCTTAGAAACCTGTTTATAGGTCTGGAAAAGTCAAGTATTTCCTCATCCCCGAGCAAAAGCAAGAGAGGCCTTTCCAACATTTTTGTAGACACGAAGCCACGTTAATTAGTTTTTATGGTTTTTCATCTCTCTCAGATGTCCAGTTTGTCTCAGATGTTGAGTTTGACAGGCATGATGTGGTGCTCATGAACTGGCAACGCTGGGCCAGCACTGATTGATGGTGTCCCCATTGGCTCATGGCAGACTGCTGTATCTCCCAGGGTAGCGGACTTGTTCTCAGTCAGAAGCACTGTGGGTACGTGACAGATGGCAAACTCCTTTGCTCTTAGCGATGAGTAAATATGGAAGCAGTGGTGTGAAAGACAGCACCATGTACTATTTCTTAAAACAAGAGGTACTGTTTAAAGGGGTACCTGTCCTACTCTGGGGAACTCTAAGACATATGCTTCTTTATGTCACTCTTTCCTTCTAGAATGTTCTTCCTCTTAGAGAATTGGCCCACATATGCTTTCCTCATGTGTGTTGATGCCGTGAACAGGGTAAAAGTTCTGGTCATGTGTCAAGTTATTTTCCCCAGCTCTTCCTCTGTTTTTCTGTCCTTTGCAGATTCCAGATGTGATCTGTTGTGTTGTTGTTGTGTTGATTTTTAACCAGTTTAGTGTTTGAGATTCTAGGGCTCTTTACTATTTCCCCATGTAAGAATAGAGCATTGGTTTACAATGTCTAAAAAATACCTTATGTGCACATATTTTTCTTTGTGCATATATGCACAGGCACTATGTATGTACCTGGTGCCTTTGGAGGCCAGGTTCCCTAGAACTGGAGTTATAAATGATTGTGAGGTAATATGAGGCTTCTTGAAATTAAATATGGGTCTTTTGAAATTAGAACAATTACTCTAAACTCCAGAACCATTTTTTTTCTAGCTCTAGGATTGTAATTATTAACTAAAGTAAACTACAAAATATTTTGTTTTGAAATTTCTGTGACATATTGATAACATTAATATCCTGAAAACAAGGTAAAAAGATCTACCTTGGAATTATTACAAAGCAATATAACAACTCCTCATTTGGGAAACTCAAAATAAGCATCAAAGACTTCTTAGTAAACACAGTGCAAGAAAATACTGCATTTACGATAGTAAAATGAGCAAGAACACAGTGCTCAAAAATTCACACGAGAAACTGTAAAACATCCAGAAAAACACATGAGTGGATTTGCTCATAAGGAAATCTTCAAGTTCTTGGGTAGAAAGACTAAACACTATAAAAATGTCAATAACACAGTTTCAACACAAATATCCTAAGGTTCTTTACAGAAGAACCAAGAAGCAAGGCTGTCCAAGGAAATCCCACAGCAGGGATAAAGAGCATTGCAGTAAAGAGAATTTGGTCCAGGCAGCATCTGAGTTTAGTAGGGGGAGCTAGCCTTTTACTTTATTAATCTGAAATAGTTGCATATTTACAGAGCATTTGCAAGAACTGTACATGTAACGTCTCCCCCAGGCAACCTTTCCTAAGACTTACCAGCTTTTAACCTTATTGTCACAATTACTTTATATCACCCTTTTCTGTCTCTAACACACATAAAATTTGGGTACATGCAAAACCTTTCCGAAGTAAGTGTACTCAGTATATTCCTTTACCTGATAGTAATGATTCCTCCATGTACGGGGAGGGAGGCAAGACAAGACCGGCCCTAAGTCGATAACTGATGAAGCCAGGTGATAAGCGAAAGTTAATTATGTTAGTTGACCTTTAGATTCATTTGTTATTTTCCATAAAAAGGGAAGAGGGATATGGAGAGATGGCAGTTACTTTCACCCATGGAATGTACTCACCTTTGTTAAATGGGAACGTTAAATGATACTTTGAAATTTTTAGGGTATAAATAAAAACAGGGCAAAGCGGGGCATAGCAGCAGCATCCTGTAACTCTACCTCCTAGACGGTGGTAGGAAGAGGATCAGGTATTGGAGGCTATCTTCAGCTGTGTAGCAAGTAAAGGGACCAGCATGGTCGGTAAGCATGTCCCCTGAAGCTCTGTCCTATGCTTTCCGGGAGGCATCCTTTGCTTTTGGCGACAGTTTTCTAACCAGTGTCCAAGGTCAAATCTCACAGGTTATTCCCAGGGGCTGCGTCACAGAAACCCACCCTGCCTTGTTATGAATGCCGAGCACACATATGTAACCCTTCTAGGTTTCATTCTGGAGGCACTTCTGAGTCCACTCTGGCCACCTGCTAGTGACTCACCCGGTGCTGGTTGTCAGGTGGACCTTCTACTGGGGCCATAGTAAGATCACTGTTTCCATTTGCTTGGTAGGTCTGTCCATAGGACTGGTTTACTTGAGGAAAAAGTTACATTCCCCTCACTGTTGCCAGAGCCGGTGGTTCCCACAAGTGGCATTTTAATCACATACCAAGCAGCTGCCTGAATATTTTGTCTGTCTAGATATATGTCTAAATTTGTCCTCAAATGATTCAAATGCATTTCCCCTTTGAGCCATGGGATAGAATATTTCAAAGGAGGGCATGGTCCACAGAAACATATCAGGGTGAGGTCCATAACGGCCGGAAACTGACAAAATAACTCTAACTTATTTTGGCATCAAAATTAAATGATTTGAAACAGTGTAGTCCTTTCTTTCACACATTGGAAGACGATATTAAGATTACAAGATATATAAATCACTGCTATAGTGCAGTTGAGACAATTCATCAACTTTAGATTATTTCTGTTTTGTCTATAAGGTCTAGAAATAAAACTGTGTGTATTGGTCTTACCCCGTTTTATTACCTATTCCCATGAGCAGCTGAGGGCATATTCCCACAGACAGAGGTTCTAAAATGTTTTTGGGACCTGACTTGGCTTGAGAAATAGGCTCAAAGTTCTCAGATTATTGCTGTGTTGGGGGTAGGAGTCCTAGTTGCAAGCAGGAATTCTATCCTGTTTGCTCATATATGTTGGTTGGATGTGCTGGTGTAGCTCTGGGGCTTGCCACTAGGTCTGTAACATATTCAGAATGTCTTAGCTCAGCAAGTAAGTCCAGAGAGCACAATACATGTCAAATGCAGAATGGTAACCTCACCCAAGTGTGTGTGTGGCCCCTTCTCAACACTGTGTTTCTTGATTTGGTGTCAGAACTGGGACAACTGAAATGTCTGGAATTCCGTTCTCAGCCAGGGTTATTGCTAGATTTTTGGTCTAGGATGCATCCTTCCAACTTGGAGCCAAAGTAAACAGAAAGCATCTTTGCTTATTCTTTAGCTTCATGCATTAAGATGGGCAACCTTTTGAAACAACCAGAATTGTGATATAGAATTTCAGAGACCAAAGTCGTTAAATGGACAAAAGCTCAATACATTCATTTAGTTTATGAACAGTGTGGTGATTTTTCCCAATTAGGGTCAGGTGTGAGGACACAGTGTGGGAGAGGAATTCTCCTAAGAGTTCTTAGCACAAGAAATGTGCTGGCAACATAACAGGTTCTTCGATGGTCATGGATTTGATATTGTGAAATCTGGCTCTTATCATTTCTCCTATGACTCACACAAACTCAGTTAGAAGAGACTGATTATGGTCAGGGAGGAGTCAGAGAAGCAGGAATTGCATCTAGAAGACCCCCCTCTACTCTCATACAGTGGAAACTTGGGTTTTGGTATTATCTATACGAGTACCAACTTTAGAGTGGGATACTCTAGTTGTGGTGGTGCTGGGGTTATTTGTCACTTCATGAAGATCTCAGAAATGTTGTCAGGCCCAAAAGGCTAGAGCATTTTGGAGGAGTATGTCTCAGCCTAGACAGAGGTCACATAAAGCACCAGGAAGACAAAAATGCCCTTGTTGAGCCCTAACATATCAATGGGGATGATCAGGTAGGCACTCAATAGTCATAGACTGAACATCTGAAATATATTTTGCGTTTCATGCAGAGAAATTAGCACATCTAATTTCTAGAACTGGAGGTGGGAAGTATGGTATAGAACTACTTGGGTTGGAAATAAGTAGTTTAGCCATTTTATCATCTGACAGCTACTTATAGAGCATCTACTAGTTTCTAGGCTTTGCTGAAGGGTTAGGGAATACATTTAAGAGCAAGACAGGAAAATTCACGTTTTTCTGGTGCTTTGGGATACACCAAAGCAATTACAAAAATTAAGTAATTAATGCACAAGCCAGATAGTTTTATGTAGATAAATTTATTATATAATGGAATGTGGCAGAGTGCTTAGGAGTCAGGCTGATGTTTTAACTATTAAATGCTATTGAAGTCTGGGCGTTTTATATAAAATGGGTGATTATTCAGAATATTGAATACCTTATCATAGTATCCGAGAGAGAATTTCAGGTTACGGTAGATGAGGTCTTTAGATTTCTTCAAATTACCAAGCCTGCAGTTGACTCTGTTCATGCAGATGAAAGGAACACAGGCAAGTGTTAGGAAAGAAGAAATAAACGTGCGAAGGAAGCAAAGAGGAGGGAGAGGGTGATGGAAGAGTGGACAGGAAGACCAAAGTGCACGTGAAGGAGTTGACTGGGAACAGCGGTTGCTCATCTCGAGCACATCAGCTGCAAGGATCTGCTTAGTGTAGCACCTTGTGCTGCTTTTTACTGAAGGGGCCGTTACTGTTTTCGTCTGCATTTTACATGTAAGAGAACAGAAACCGAGAAAGGGTTGGCATAAAGCAAAAGGTGAGTTGAATTCCAGATACCCAAATTCACCATTTAAACTCCTATCCTGGAGTCTTACTCTTATCCCCAGCAGTCTAAAAATGCCTCAAACTACTACTACATTCTTTTTTTTTTTCTTCTGTATTCACTGATTGTTTCCACAAGACTGGGAGAAAAGCAGGTTCTACTATCTTAGTGTCTCAGCGTTAGGCTCAACTCATTCCATATAGGATGCCATGTAGGTAGACACTGAGGATCCCAGAGAGAAGTGAATCCTGAGCTACTGCCCGAGAGACAGAACTCCCTTTATGGTGTATATGGTCCCTGGACCACTGAGGTGGTCTGTGCCAACCTGGTAATTTCAAGTCATTGACAACTGAAGAGAAAACAACAGGGTTCTCTCAATAATGTCATATTAATGAGACTCTAAAGACAAATCCAAATGACCTTTGGGAAATGAGACTTCAGTCATTTAGTCCTATATCTAACCACTTTTGTGTTTGGAGCATTCTTTTCTAGCCGAGTCTCATATTTACTGTGTGTAGCAGTTTGAATGAGAATGGCCCTGTCAGTTCATATGTTTAAATACTTGATCTCCAGTTGGTGAAACTATTTGGGAAGGATTAAAGGGAGTGGTCTTGTTGGAGGAGGCGTATCCCCCACCAGTGATGGGCTTTGAGGCTTTAAAGGCCTCCTACCATCCTCTCCAGTGCTCTCCATGCTTCATCTTTGTGGTTTGAGATGTAAGCTTATAGCAGCTGCTCTAACTGCTTCAGGCCTACAGCCCCTGCTCTGCTATCATGGACTCTAAACCTCTGGAACCATAAGTGCAGAATTAGCTCTTCTATAAGTTGCATTGGTCATGGTGTTTTATCACTGCAATAGAAAAGAAAATAGAAAACTAACACAGTGTAATTTCTTTGTAAATAAAATAGTGGCTCCTAGGTATGAGCCACCAAACCCAACCCCTTATTATTCTTAATAAACAAAACATATTGTTTTTCTTTGTATTTCTATATGTAAGTGCTATATTTACACTATTTATACCCCCACACTCCTCTTGAAGTCCTCTCATGTCCCCTTTACTCCCTATCAAACCCACGACCCCCTCTAGAGTTATTATTACCACACACATGTTTATATAAACACAATCTGCCGAGTCTATTTAATGTTGCTTATAAGTAACTGAGCTTAAGGCTGATTTGGGGTCAAGTGACCTATCAGGAAGCTTCTCTTTTGAGAGGACTTATTATCCCTCTCTTAGCATCCTATCACTCCTCATGGCTCTTCATCTGGGGGTGGGTCCACGTAAGATTTTCACAGCCACTATGGGATGTCCACTGGAGTTATCACTGTGTAAATTTTAAATGACAATGTTGTTGATGTTTCATGGGTACATCTCCTTGTCATTTCTTAGAAGACACTCTTCTATTCTTGGTGAATTTTATCCATATTAGAACTTTCACTTATGTGGAATCAATATTCACCGAATATTCTGGCAACTCTTATTCTAAACACTTTATGAGAATATACAGTTACTGAAAACCTAATCTGACTGGAGAGGACTATGGTCTTTCTGGGCCACCATGCTTAATTCGCAAAATATTTTTGGAATTGTAATTTGATGTTTGTACTAATTGCTTCAAATTGCTTTCTTCTGTACGGAAACGGCATTGATTTGCAGGATGAGACAATGTTCTCACACATTAACTTGGAGACAGCTGGTTCAGGGAGTCTGGGTACTGGCTGTCTCACTCACCACCACAGCATGAAAGGAATGTTTGGACAAATTAGCTTTTAAGTTCCTTCTGAGTTAAAGTTAGAAACTCTCAGGTCACGGAAAGGCAAGGTAGAATAGTGATTCCCAGCGGTGAGGAAAGAGAAGATGGGATGTTCATGGATTTCATGTTTTAGTTTGCAAAATGAAGTCTTCTAGAATTTCTGTAGCATAATAGCAATGTGCACACAGTTGTCACTATTGCACTGTGCACTTTAAATGATTAAGATTGCAAATGTTGCTCAGAATGGTGGCTCACACCCCCGGGAAACAAAGACAGGCGGATCTCTCCTGAGTTCAAGGCCTGATTGGTCTACATAGCAAATTCTCAGCCAACTAAGCTAAATATTGAGGTGCTGTCTAAAAAGGAAAAGAAAAGAAAATAAAAACAAAGACAGAAAAATTCGGTATCATATGTTTTTTAAGCACAAGAACAGAACATCAAGTACTATAGCAGAGTTGTGTCCTTTGTGTTACAGCGGGAATGCTCTTTTTCGTTTTTAAAGAAAAGTTTTATTTTATGTGTGTAATTTTAAGTGTATATACGTGTGGTATGCACTTGTTAGTGTAGATATGTGTGCATGTGCATGAAGGCCCAAGGTCAATGTCGAGTGTTTTTCCTTGACCGTCTTCCATGTTTTCCAGTGTTTTTAGTTTTTGAGACAGAGCCTTTTACTGAACTGGAAGATCATCAGGTCATGCGGCTGGCCGGCCACCGAGGTTTAGAGATCTGCCTGTCTTCACAGCCTCGGTGTGTGCACTGCTGTGCCTATGTCTAGATTTTTATGTGTTCTCCGGGGATCGGAGCTCAAGTCATCATGCTTGTATGAAGTGCTTTACCGACTGAGCTGTCGCCCCAGCTTGAGGATGCTCTTTTAAGAAACAAACTAAGTGGTTATTAAAGAGGATGCAATGCTAATTATTATTCTAGCTCTAATTCTGTCACAAACTTTTTAGTTTTGGTGATATTTTTATGACAGCTGCATAAAAATACATCTGCTAGTGAAGGTGTAAAATCCAGTGTGAAGCTCTGAAGCTTCAGAATGTGTGTTCTAACTGTACCAAAGCTCACTGAGAAACATACACTTCGGGTCTGGCTAATTACAGTGTGTGATGTTTATTTTATTTGCAATTCTTCTTAAATAATAAAGTTTATAAAATTAAAAATTCATTTTTAAAATATACTAAATTGTAAGTCCTATTTATTATCCTATTGTAAGGTCTACTTGAACTTGACTCACCTCCTTCCCCACAAACACACACGTTGTTTTAGGACTCTCTGTCCCTTTGGAGTGCATTATCTTGGCAAAAAAGGCTGTCTGTATCCCTGAAATGAGAACTGTTTAGCTGGATTACTTTATCATTAAGATCTTTTCTTCAGGATGATCTGAAAACTGGAAGAATTCGTGGTTTATCTCTAGCATGGGAAACATTTTCCAGCAGCACTCTTCCTCAAGGCATAGCCTCAGAGCCACGGAATTGGCAAGTGCTCACATTTGGTTTCCGAGCAGAGACCTGGGATGATTGCTGTTTCTGTTCCCAGTGTGTGCCAGAAGGAGGTCTCCACACTGCTTTCAACACTTGGTCGGATCCCCAGTGTCAACATGGGGACTTGGAGAACTAAGATGCTCTGTGAACATCAGAGCATCAAGATCCAGCAAGACTGGGGGGTCCTTCGAGGTGGGCTGAATGGAACAGCGTGAACAGGAGCAGATGTGGGCTGGCTTCCCCGAAGCCCCTACCCCATTGCTTTCCCTGAACAGTCTTTATTTATTTACTCGGATCTAATAATATTCCTACATGGTGCTTATTGATGCAGAATATATTACTGAAGCCCCAGAAAGCTTTATACAAGAAAATCTAAATGTTCTTCTACTGAATGTTTAGAAAATAAAGACTATTGCTTGCCAGAAAGACAGAGGAAAAAAAAAAAAAGATTCCGCAAGGGGACAAGAACCCGTAGCAAAGGTCAACTCCATTGGGCTTCTGTTCCTGTTGGGATTTTGCTGGGACTTATCTCTTGCAGGTTGTGGTAAGATGTGGGCCAACTTGAGGCACAAATTGGCTCCACGTGTGTTCCCCGTGGTGGACGCTGGCTTTCTGATCACTTCAGGGCAGAAGGCAGGCAGTGCTTGGTGGGCATGTGGCTTTGTGCTAGTGGGGTGGGATGAATTCTCCAGCTGAAAGCAATAAAACCCACCTCAGAGACATTCTTCATAAAGTCAGACAAGGGCTTGACAGTCTCCGAATGCTCACACAATTGCTGCAGCTGTGCAGTCCTTAAAAAAAGTAACACCCCCACCCAGCTAGACAATGGGTCTGAATTCTTCTTGTGGCCCCGGCACTCCATGTCTGTCCTGGCTGCTCAATCTGATGATATTTCTCACTGTGGTGAATGTATCAGTTATTGCGAGCATCGCTATTCAACCATCACCAAAGCTACCCATAACCTTATTTGTTTGTTTGTTTGTTTGTTTGTTTGTTTTGGCAGTAGTGTGGTCAGTTTTCTTTCAGTTGATTTTATCTAGCAAATGGGCTCCCACTAAATATGTTCAGGAGTATTTGGACTTGACACATAGCCAAGACTCCGGACAATGTGTAGAATAGATACTAAGTTGCTTCCTTGAAAATCTCCTTGTAGGAGCCTTATTCAGAGCAGACAAAAGGTCAGAGTAACACAAATGTTCATCAGCAGATGCGTGGCTGAAGAATGGAGTGTGTATGGGTCTATTCTAGCCATAGATGAGTGAGGTATTGTCAGAAGTATTGAATATCAATGAGACTCCAAGCCAGTGGCTCTGCGCTGACAAATGAAAACATCATGTGAAGGAATAGAGGCTCAAAAAGTTACACTTAAAAATATGTATTTATTTTTATTGTATATCTCTGAGTGTTTTGCCTGCATGTAGGTATGTGTACTACGTGTCTGCAGTGTTTGTAGGTACCAGAAGAGGACGTCAGATCTCTTAGAACTAGAGTTATATAGAGCTGCAGACTGTGTGTGCTGAGAACCAAACTGGGGCCTTCTGCAGAAGCAGTGAGTGCCCGAGTCACCCTCCTGCTCCCCCAAAGGATACATTTTAAATTATTCTTTTTATGTGATAAATTTGGAACAGGCAAAGATCTTTAGTCAAGAAGCAGAGTAGTAGCAGCCAGGGGCAGGGAGAATGTGTGTGTGTGTGTGTGTGTGTGTGTGTGTGTGTATGTGTGTGTATGTGTGTATGTGTGTATATGTGTGTATATGTGTGTGTATGTGTGTGTGTATATGTGTATATATGTGTGTGTATGTGTGTATATATGTGTGTATGTGTATATGTGTGTGTGTATTGTGTATATGTGTCTGTATGTGTGTATATGTGTGTATGTGTGTGTATGTTGTATATGTGTGTGTGTATGGGTGTATATGTATGTATATGTGTGTGTATGTGTGTATACGTGTGTGTATGTGTATATGTGTATGTGAGTGTATGTGTGTATATGTGTGTATGTGTGTATATGTGTGTGTGTATGTGTATATGTGTGTGTATGTGTGTATATGTGTGTGTATGTGTATATGTGTATGTGTATGTGAGTGTATGTGTGTATATGCGTGTATGTGTGTATATGTGTGTGTGTATGTGTATATGTGTGTGTATGTGTGTATATGTGTCTGTATGTGTATATGTGTGTGTATGTGTGTATATGTGTGTGTATGTGTGTATATGTGTCTGTATGTGTATATGTGTGTGTATGTGTGTATATGTGTGTGTATGTGTGTATATGTGTGTATGTGTGTATATGTGTGTGTATGTATGTATATGTGTGTGTATGTGTGTATATGTGTGTGTGCGTGCACACATGCGTATGAAAAAGAGGGATGACTCAGTGTAGGATCTTGTTTTGGGGTGCTGGGAAGTCTTGGGGCGATAACAGTGGCATGCTATGGTAAGTGCACTAAATGCCACTGACTTGTGTGACTTGGAGTGGCCGGTTGTGTGTCACATAGACTCTGTCTCAAGCAGCTTCTAAAGAATTGTTTTCTTCTTTATATTTTATATGTTCTTTATTCTTCATATGCTGTTTGAGAAACGTCACATTTTTTTTTAGGTCTTCCCGTGTCTTCTAGTTGAGAGAGACTCAGTCCTCACACTCCCTCTAAATAATTCATTTCAAGCTCTTGCATTCAACGCAGTTGCTTTTTTAACTCTTACGGTCTGCCTCCGAAACTTACACATAGTATACATTTATACATAGTACTATATCTCTCAGCATTTTTTCTTAGTGATAAACATTCTTTTGTGTCTGTATGTCTATATGCAGGGACACATATTTTTTAAAAATTAAAAAATGACATATTTATTTTCATTTAATGTACATTGGTGTCTTGTCTGTATGTGTCTCAGGGCAAAGGTATCAATTTCTCTGGAACTGGAGTTGCAGACAGTTGTGAGTTGCCATGTAGAAGCTAGGAATTGAACCCAGGTCCTCAGAAAGAGAAGTCAGTACTTAACAGCTCAGCAATCTCTTCCATCCTGTCAGGAACAAATATTTTTACTTTTATTTTTTCTAGTGAGTTAACTTTATTTTTTACTGTTTATTTTATTTATTTACATTTCAAATGTTTTCCCCCTTCAAAGTTTCCCCTCCATGCCCCCATCCCATTCCCCCTCCCCCTGTTTCTATGAGGGGGCTCCCCCACCCATCATCCATCCACTCCCACCTCACTGTCCTAGCATCTCCCTACACTGGGGCATCGAGCCTCCACAGGACCAAGGTCCTCCCCTCCTATTGATGCCAGATAAGGCCATCCTTTGCTTCACATGCAGGTGGAGCTATGGGTCCCTCCATGTGTACTCTTTGGTTGGTTGTTTAGTCCCTGGGAGCTCTGGGGCATCGGGTTAGTTGATATTGCTCTTCCTAAGGAAATGTAAACCCCTTTAGCTCCTTTAGTTCTTGCCCTGACACTTTCATTGGGGACTCTGTGCTTGGTCCAATGGTTGGCTACGAGCATCTGCATCTGTACTGATCATGTTCTGGCAGAGCCTTTCAGGGGACAGTTTTACCAGGCTCCTGTCAGCAAGCACTTCTTGGCATCAGCAAAATATCTGGGTTTAGTGGCTGCATATGGGATGGATCTCTGGGTGGGACAGTCTCTGGATGGCCTTTTCCTTCCGTCTCTGCTCCACTCTTTGTTCCTGCATGTCCTTTAGACAGGAACAAACATTTTTAAAAATTAAAACATTATTTTTATGTGTATGGTGTTTTGCATACATGTATGTCTGTGTACCATGTTATTTTTATGTGTATGGTGTTTTGCACACATGTATGTCTGTGTACCATGTACATTTAGTGCTCAGGAAATCAAGAAGAGGATGCCTGCTCTCATGGGACTGGAGTTACTGACGGTTGTGAGCTGTGGGTACAGGGAATAGAACCTGGGTCCTCTGGAACAACAGCCAGTGCTTTTAACCATAGAACCGTCTTTGCAGCACTGTAACAGATTTTGTCTCAAGTGAGAAAAACTCTAGAAAGTTGTTGAAACCTTGGGAATTGGCAGGGCAGGCTGAGTCAGCTCTTAGCCAGACAGATACAACACATATGATTTAAGAAAAAAGAAAAAAAAAGAAAAAGAGAAAGAATGGAACTGAACACCTTCTTTACTTCTGGTGCCCCACCCCGCCCACACCTTCACCTCTTTCTTGCAATTTCCTTGGCTAATTTCCTCTGTGGAATGTTTTAATAAAACTTTTTTTTCCTGATTATTTTTCTAGAACCTCAATATAACAAGAGCCACTAAAACGACTCTATTTGTAAAACCCTATAAATCTCATTGTTGGATTGGAGAAATGGCTCAGTAGTTAGGAGGGTTCTCTGCTCTTTCACATGACTAGAGTTCAGTTCGCAGCATCCATTGGGCTGCTCACCAGCATGCAACTGCGGCTCCAGAGAATGAATCTGATGCCATTCTCTGCCTTCTGCACACACACACACACACACACACACACACACACACACACACACACGTGTGTGTGTGTCATCACACATGCATATATGCATATAGATAAAAAGATCTTACTGTCACTGAACTAATATCGGGGTGGGAGGAGAACATAACCCGGGGGAGGTGAGAGAAGAAAATGAAGAGTGGGCAGGACAGGAAGTCAAGTGTTTCTGTTAGTTGCTAAAGTCATGGAACGAGAGTGAGTTAGAGTACTGGGGATCTTCTCATGCAAAATGAGACAAGACTTAGACTTACCATCTTACCATCTGTGTGTGTATGTGTGTGTGTGTGTGTGTGTGTGTGTGAGAGAGAGAGAGAGAGAGAGAGAGAGAGAGAGAGAGAGAGAGAGAGAGAGAGAGAGGAGAAAGAGGAAAGAGATACACACACAGAAATATAGATAGACAAGTAGATAGACAGATAGTTAGATAAATAGATAGATAGATAGATAGATAGATAGATAGATAGATAGATAGATAGATAGATAGGCAGGTAGGTAGGTAGGTAGATAGATAGATAGATAGATAGATAGGCAGGTAGATAGGCAGGTAGATAGATAGATAGGCAGGTAGATAGATAGATAGATAGATAGATAGATAGATAGATAGATATAGATAGATAGGCAGACAGATAGAAAGGTAGAAATCTTTTCCTCTTGGATTGATAACTTTCAGTCATACAACTTATCCATAGGCATCAAGAAGAACAGGTTTTTTCTTTTTTAATTCATACTTAAGCTAAAATGATTGACCCTTGGAACAGTGTTGAACTTCATGGAGATCTCGCTCTGTTCAGCTAATCAGACTTAAGCTGAGGAACCCCTGGGGTCACTTTCCTTGGATGATGATAAAGTCTTTATTTCCAGGACTATGCTAGCTTTTCAAAAGCTCTCTGCACTTGAGAGAACCTGGTCAGTGTTCAAACGGACTAAGTGAAAATCAGTGAAAACAGGTGCTAAACTCCTGTGGCAGCAAATGAGCTTACATATGAGTCATGACTCAAGTTTGACAAAGTCCAACAAATGCTTCTTGACTTCAATTCAGAGATACGGAAATGCTTTAGGAACTAATTCTCACTGTTAGTATTCTGTCCATGGCATTCCTGTTGGTGGGCTTTTCACATGAATTTTCTTAAAACTAGAGGAACACTTCTCAAACACATATGGTTTAGAACTAAGAACAGTACTGTTTTTGCAGTAGAATATGGAGTCAAAGTAAAGAGGGACCATTTGCTCTACTTGGGTAGACAGACCATGATGTTGTAGGTCACCCAGTCTCAAAGGAGTTTCATTGCTGCTTAGATGATGTGAGAGGATGTAACTTAAGGAGGGCTGTGGGATTGGGGGAAAGGAGGTGGTCCCAGTGCCTTATATCTGAGACATCACACAAGGATTGCCATTGTCATCACTAAATGGTAATTAGTCTGTGGTCCTGGTCTAAGATAGAGGGAAAGGACAAATGGCCTTGGTCACTTCCTAGTTTCCCTGAAGTTCCTCAGTTACATTTGTCTCTGTTGCTGGCCGTGTCCTGAGAATAAGCCCTTTTCATTCATGCTTGTCTGCACGCTTTTTCAGTTTCTCACAAATGCCAAGTGATGCTGAGGAACTCAGTCCACTCCCCACTGACCAGTGCCAGCCCCTCTAGGGCAAATGGTGGTCTCCATAAAATCTTTTCAGGAATGGTGAGTCCAACTCTCGTAAAAGCCTATTTCAGCGCATAGAAACCATTAATTAGAATCATATTCAGTACCAAACTTTTATAGAAATCAGAGCCTATTCATTTTTTCCAGTTTTGACTTTTCTCTATTGGATATAGGGGGCAATTTTCTTTCTTTCTGGTAGTGGATTTGAGATATCCTTATCAGTATTTCTCAAACTTCATTTACTGTAAGAACCACTCAGGAGGCATAAGTTAAACATTCAGATCTGTCTCTCTGGATGTGGTCCAGAGGCATGAGGTGGAGCTAGGAATCTGTATTTTTAACAAGCATCCTTAGTGATGTCTGTAATCAGGGAAGCTGAGAAACATTGTACTTAAAGATAGTTAATGTTACCCTTTGTGATTTGCTGTCTCCAAAACATTTCCTCACCTCTAATTGCCTACCAATGCCTACAAGTTCAAACTCTTCCTTCTATTCAAGTCTCAGAACACGTGCCAATGTCTTCATGATCCCACATCATGAAAAAACAATGAAAAAAATTTCTTCTTGCATTTCAAATACAAGAAAATAGTTACTAAGCAGGGCGGTGTATGGTCCACTATGCTTGACCACTCTCTCTAAGATCCGGCACTACAATGTGTACTGCCCAAGGCAGGATACTTGAATCACTGAAAAGGGGGAAATAAAATAGATATTGGGGATGGGTGGAGGGGGGAACTGGGTGGGAAACAGGGTATCGAGGGGAACAGGAGGAATCAGACATGGGGAGGATGGAGGGAGAGAGAACTGGAATTATTGGGCAGCATCTTTGAGACAAGCTAGAAACTTAGGACCACAGAAACTCTCAGGAATCTATGAGGGTGTCCCTAGCTAAGTCTCCTAGCAACAGGGGTTATGGAACCTGAAACAGCCACCCCCCTATAACTAGGCAAGACTTCCAATAGAGTGATAGGGCCACCAACCAAGCCACAAAACCTCCATCCCAAGACATTTCTTGCCCAGAAGATGTGCAGGGATGAAGAAGAAGCAGAAAGTGAAGGTATGGTCAACCAATGACTGGCCCAACTTGAGACTCATGCCATGACAGACAGCCTATCCCGACACTGTTAGTGATATACAGGAACCTAGAATAACTCATCGGAGCAACTCCATTCAGCAGCTGATTGAAACAGATGCAGAAACCCACAGTCAAACATGAGATGGAACTTGGGAAATACTGTAGAAAAGGCAAGAAGGGATTAAAGGAGCCGGAGAGGTCAATGATACCACAGGATAACTAACTGGGACCATAGGGGCTCACTGGGACTGAACCACCAACCAGAGAGCATTCACGGGATGGACTTATGCTCCCCACACACATGTAACAAATATCTAGCTTGGTTTTCATATGGGACCCCTAACAGCAGGTGCCTGGGTTGTCTTTGACTCTGTTTCCTGCCTTTGGATCCCTTTCCCCTAGTCCTACTACAACTTGGCATGCTAAGGCTGTTGGTATCCATGGGAGACCTCCCTTCTGTGAGGAGCGGGGAAGAAGGAGGGTGGTAGGTGAGGTGAGAAAGAGGGACTGGGAGGAGAGGAGGCATGGAACTGTGATTGGGATGTAAAGTAAATTAATTAATTAATGAAAAAACTACAAACTCATTTTTCAAAAGTATCACATTAAAAAAAAAGAATTGTATACTCATTCAGGAATTTTTTGTAGGATTCACCTAGGGTTTTCGAGAAAGTGTACTCACAGGATTTGTATTGGGACCAAAGGTGATCTACCCCAGAAGCAATCCAGTAGTGGCTCAAGCATTCCAAAGGGTTCCACTTTGCTGAGAGCTAGAGCTGCTGTTGAATTCCCTCAAGTCAGTTACAAAGAGAACTTGCTTCTTATTATGCGTGTCTCCCACCTACTTCATTGACAAACCGGAGAGTTTTAAGACTTACATGAAGGAAAGACACAACAGGGTTCATGAATAAAAGATCTGGTTTTGGGGAATCAAGAGCTAGGGACCATATTTTCTCATTTTGCTTTGGAGACGAATTTGTTCTTTCCACTTTCTACAGAATGTGCCACTGCTCAGGAGGACAGTGGGCAGGAGAGATGGCCGAGATGCAGAGGCCCAGACTGGGGTGGGAGTGGCTTACGTTCTCATTGTTTACCGGGACAAGGAGACCTGGGAAGAAGTTCCAGGAGGACTGACAAGAGCTATTATTGTTTGGGTGAAGAAAACTAAGCCACAGAAGGGCATAGACCGGGCTACCCAGTTTTAATAGATGACGTTAGGAGAAAGAGGCAGAGTCATAGAGTCTCAGTGGATCTGTGCGTGGGGGCATCATGCGGGGAGAAGTCCTTGCCTGTGCTCTGTAGAGAAACATGAATCTTCTTGAGACTTCGAGAACCTGGGTGTCTGCCAGGAAGAAAAGTCGTAATAAAGAGCAACAGAAGAGAAAGAACTTGCGACCTGTGGTCTGTGGCCATTGAAGCAAGAGGCTGACGACTATCACTCAACACCTAAGGCTAAATACTTGGGGGGGGGGTGAAGGAGGAACTCACAGGAAGGCAGACCGCCCCTCACCTCCCTGGCCCAGGCACTGGAACGGTGGCTCAACTGCAGGTGAAAGAAAAAGCATGCTTTGCCAAGACGTGAGATGACTGGAATAATGAAACACACTTGGAAAATTAATGGGCCCAGAGCAGATTTTTGTTAAGAGAAAGTGGTTGCTCAGAGGGAAGATTCAGAGAAGGTAAAATCACCATCTGTGTGTTTAAATAAGGGCAAGACTGAAATGATTATGGGAAGCTTCTTTGTAAATCTTTAAAAATCATCATCATCATCATCACCATCACCACCACCACCACCATCATCATCATCATTTTTACTTATTCACTTTACATGCCACTCACTGGCCCCCTCCCAATCACCCCTTCCCATGATCCCTCTCCCTTGCCCTCTCTCCTCTCCTCTGAGCAGGAGGGGGCTCCCTCAGTATCCCCCAGCCCTGGCACATCAGGTCTTGGTGAGGCTAGGCACATTCTATTCCACTGAGGTCAGACAAGGCAGCCCACCTAGAAGAACATATCCTGAGCTCAGGCAACAGATTTTGGGCTAGCCCCAGCTCCAGTAGTTCAGGACCCACATGAAGACCAAGCTGCACATCTGTTACATATGTGTGGGAGACCTATGTCCAGTCTGTTGGTGGTCAGACTCCGAGAACCCCAAGGGTCCAGGTTAGTTGATTCTGTTGGTCTTCCTTTGGAGTTCCTATCCCCTTAGGGGCCCACAATCCTTCCTCCTAATCTTCCACAAGAGCCCCCAAGATCCATAAACAGTTTGACTGTTGGTGTTTTGTAATTCTTACATGACAATATCACGTGGCCTTTCCAACAAAACTGCTGAGGAGCTGATGTACAGATAGACCAAGTCTTTTGCTATTATTCATTTATAATTTTCTTTCATTTTAATTTTGTATAGGTGTCTTTACAGTTTTATTACAGTAAGGCTAGGATGCAAATAACTCTATGTTATAAATTTTGACAAATGTCTAAAACATGTGAAATCATCAATGTAACAAAGGCAATGAGCATATGTTGACCACCCCAAATGTTTCTTTATCATCTTTTATAATCCTGTTGTCCTCTTGTCCCTTTTTATCCTCCTCATGACCCTTCTCTCCCAACCCCCGAATCCTCAGGTGAGAATTTAATCCACCCATGCATCATGCCATGTTTTTATTCCTTTACATCTTCGTTTTATGTAAGTGGTGTATGTTAGTCAAAGTATTCTATTTGGATCTTTCTCATTTAGCATGTTTATGTGACAAGTCGTTCATGTTATAGCATAATAACGAATTCACCCCTTTTACCGCTTTAAGAAGCATCTCATGGTGTGTCTAGACACTAACTTCTTTATCAGTTCACAGGTCAAGGAACAGTGGGATTGATTCAGTTCCTGTCTGCTGCTATCTATCTTTCCATATAGCCCTTCACAGAGGCATTTGGTTTCATTTCTTTCCTGTAGTCATCAACTGGCATGACTGAATCCTAGGGCAAAGATGTTTAATCAATTGCTACAGTGTTTTTCAAAGTGGTTACAGTGTTTTGAGTTTCCATTAGCAGTGTCAGAGGGCTCCATTTGGGCACTGGTTGAAGTGTCTTTGTAATGGCTGGAGGCAGCCCATTGCTCTCAGTTGTGGGACGGTTTCTTTTCATGTTTGCTCACTTGTCACATGTGTGTCTTCTTCTGTGAAGTGTCTGTACCTTTTGCCCATTTTAAAGTTGGATTATTTGTTGTCTTGTTGAGTTCTTTTGAGAGTTCTCCATGGATTCTGATCATTTTTTGAATCCAAAGTTTCAAATTTTGAAGAATATTTTCTTCTTTATTCATGGCTTATATTTTCTTCTCTGAGTATGATCTTTTGGGACAACAGAGTTTTCTTTTAAAGAAACATTTTTGATAAGTTCTAATCTGCTTTGTATAATTTAGCTGCTTAACGAATCATGGGTTTGGCATTATATTAAGGGAACCCCCCTTGTCTTTTGCATCCTTAAAGAACATCATTTTGGATTGTTACATGGGCACTGAGATTTCCAAGTTTTATTTTCTGAATTCTCCATTTTTACTTCTTCTATCTGGCCAGTTGGTTGCTGAGCTGTCTGGTGACTTTGTGCTCTATGGCATTCAGGTGTTGATAGAATAACCATAGATCAATCAGACCACTCACTTATAGCCTTCTATTGGTTTTACATAATCCACACTTACTTCCCCTATTATGTTACCATCTTTGCTCATTGCTGCGACAGACTGCCTGACATAACAGGAAGGGAGGGAGGATTCATTTTGGTTCACAGTTGAAGGGGGTACAGCTGACCAGGAAGGCACGTGTGGCTTGCTGCTATGGCAGCAGGAGTATGAGATGGCTTGTTCACATGTCAGTAGCTCAGAAAGCACAGAGCTTAGACTGGAGGCAGGACTGGCTATAGCTCAGGTCCTGAAGCACTGTAGGCTGTTTATGTGAACCTTCTAATACCCTCTTACCTTCTAGTGGTTTCACGTCTCCCCCAAACAGTGCCACTTGTTCTACTTGTGGGGGGAGTCATTTCAGACTCAAACTTTATCAGATGTATAGTTGATTGTGCATTTGCATGTGAGAAACAGGGTCTGGATCTTAGGTTTTTATTTATTGATAAGAACGCTAGAAAGGGAGAAAATTCTCTGCAAAGTACAATCCTCCCCTTTGCATCCCAAAGCAAGTTAATACACCATTATTAGCACATCTATTTTTAGGCTCCCTGTGCTAGTTAGATTTCTGTCACTGTGACAAAAGTAACTGAGAGACTAGGGAAGAGTTTTAGCTCAGAGGTTCTAATCAATTGTTGATGGGCCCCGTCACTGTGGGTCCATGACAAGTCAGAATGCTATTTGCATGGAGAACATGGAGTAGTGAATCTGCTAACATCATGGCAGATGGAAGAAAGAGATAAAGGTAGGTACATAGATAGATAGATAGATAGATAGATAGATAGATAGATAGATAGATAGAAAAAAGCATAAAAGGAATGACTTATAAGGAGAGAGCAGATCAGAGGTAAAGGGGAAGAGATGGGAAACGATGAGAGATGAGTAGGAGCTAAGGACACTAATGTACATATATGAAGAGCCACAAAGACCCAATATTTAGTATGCTTACTAAGAAAGCCATTGTTTAAAGGGAGGGTCAGGGTCCCTATATTTAAGAGTGTGTACCAATGACCAATCTCCTTTACATAGGCCTAACTTCTAAAAGGTTATTCACCTCCAGAAAGCAACATGGCTGGGCAAACAAGCTTTAGTATGTTGACTCTGGGAGACATGTGATAATCCAATAACCTATGGACTGATTGACACCACACCAGGACCAGCAATGGAATGCATGGGTACAGTTTTGGAGACTGATTCCTAAGTATCCTTTTAGTGACTCCTAGATATCAGCAGTCAAATTGATTTCAAGTCCTGTGGCTTTTCTTTCACTTCCATTGGAAAACTCAGTTCCTTGCTTTCTTCTCTTCCCGTTTTTCAGAGTTCTCTGCTTAATTCACAGCCCTTTTACCCCTCCTAATACCCTCTCACCAGGTTTGTAGAAGACTCATATTTATTTCAGAAAAATTCATCACCCTCCACCTTTTCCAGTTTAAGCCCTCATAAATCTCTTATTTATGGTAATGGCCAGTCTTCCTGGGCGTCTTGCTTCAAGCCCCACAGGTTGTCTGAGAATAAAATTTACCCACACTATTTAAAACAACAATTTTGGGTTCTTCCCTTTTTATTTCCTGCCTGGATGCCCTTTCATTAGATTTCCAGTCTTTATCTCTCCTGTCCCTGACATATTAGCCCTGTTAGAAAGGCTGAAGCTCAGCCTTGTTGACTGCGTAGAACATTTGAACTCACAATTCTTCTTCCCATCTGTCAACCATCTTGCTACAAAGATGCTAATTCTCATAGACAGGTCAACATGCAATTGTAAACTATTTCATGTGAGCCACCCTTTTTTGTGGCACCTTTTAAAAATAGGATGTAGTGATTTGAAAAATTTAATATTGTGTTTAACTTCTACATGATCTGGTTCTAGTAGATTCTAAATCAGAAAGGGGCAGAACAGAACAAAACACCAAACCAAACAATCCCCACTGCCCCCCAACACAAAAATGATAAACAATGGACTCTCTTCACCACTGATGGATGTTTAAAGGAAAAGGTGTTAGATGGGTTATGAATATTCCTTTTTTTATCCAGTGAGGAAATTAGTGTGGGGTGTCAGAGGGACAAGAGATGTAAAAGCTACGTGTGAATATGAGTGTGACACATTAGGTACAGGTATAAAATGCCACAAGGAAGCCCATTAATACCTACAATTAATATGTGCTGGCAACACTTAGAAACCCTGGTGTTTGGCAGTTAGCAGGCATCATGGTTTGGGCACTTCTTGCACTTTCTTTTCCTGAGCTCTAAGTTATGTGAGCATCCAAAGATAATGTGAATTGATCTGAAGTTCTACGTGGACTGTGCCCGAGGGTTCCTTGTGGTCTCCACATCAGAGAACCTCTGCATGAAGGGCTTAGCTTTGTGTTCCAGGGAGGCCTCATGTTTGACAAGCCGGGAATGTTTTGGATTAAAATGGAAGCACATTGGCAGAGTGATGTGGGGAAGCTTGCGTAATGTAAAAGGCTTGTCAGCACCCTGCCTTCACCGACCCTGTGCTTATGAGCACCTCAGTTTAATGAGTCCAATATACACCTATGGGTTTTTATAAGCTAACACAAAAGCAAGTAAAAGGAGGTGAAACACATATGCCTTTTTAATTTTTTGACTAACTGTGATATTTCAGGTACTTACCCATGAGATTTTCCAATATCTATAAAACTTCCATCGGGAACACTTTCTGGAAGCAGTAGTCTGCAGCTGGAGTCTAGGTTTACACAGTCCTCTGAAGAGGTATCATGTCCATGGTTTGAAAATATGCATTAAAGTGGCCCCTTTTCCCCGTTCTATAGTCTCGATTTCATATATTTTTGCTAGAAACTAAAGCCCTTTGAATAATCTAAGGCTTCTTGATCCATACAGTTATTCAAATAAAAAAGTCTGCCATAGGGTCAGTAAATGAAATAATTGGAGGGAGAATGGAGCTCTTGAAATAGAATTATCTGATTGACTGAAGCTTGAAAGTAAAAACACTTCACCTTCTTACTTTACTGATGAAAATTTCTGGGCCATTGTCTTAACCTTAGTAAATTCAAAATAGTAATCATGAAAAAAAAAAAAAAAAACTATTCCCCGATGACTAATTTTGTTGTGTTTGAGGCTGGTATTCCCGAACATTGACTCGCGTTGGATAATGTTCATAGGATGTCATAGGTTGCTCCGTAAGGGTTGTGCAGTTCGCCCTTCACAAAAGTGTGAAGAACATGCAAGTTCACTGACTGCGGGGCAGTGCAGACCCATTCCATTAACTAAGAGTCAGGCTTAGATGGTTCTAACAGAAACTCAGCCCTTTCTTCTTCTTCCTTTGTCCTTTGTAGAGAGAATGCTGAAAGAGACTGACAGTGCTAGTAAGAAACAGGTTTGCTCAGATGTAGCTTAGACATTGTAAAGCTGTCTTGAGCATTCAAGAATGCAGTGGGTTTTCACATGTGCCAAAACTCTTCAGTTTATACCACCCCCACCCCAAGATCAGAAAGTTCAGGGGATCCTCAGAGTCGAAAGAAGCGTAGCTCTAGTCAGAAAGAGTGACAGGGTGCACTGCACATATTGTATATCAGCCCCTTTTAAGAGACACTTTTTAAAGAAGACATGAGATGAGAATTCCCTAGCCGGGCCCTCTATTCTCATCATTACCGCATCGTTGGCACAGTGGTTCCCTGACATCTGTACCAAAGATGTTGCTGATTGCAGAACACACAATACGGGCAGGGGTTGTCAGCTGCTCTGGGTTAGTGCAGCTGATGTAATCACCAGCGTTTCATTCATAACAAGAACCCGTCTTATATGGCCCCTTAACCACTCGAATATGGATTTGTGCGACGTGGGTCAAAGTTCAAGTGTGTGTGCAGCACAAAGCAGTCCAGAATGTTCTGGTAGATATTTTATTTGCCAACAATGTTTCTTTCAGTTGTGTCCAATAAAAATAGTTTGAGTGGATGGATGGTGTGGAGAGACAAGGTTCTCATACCTATAGGTTTCTCTGATCTTTCAACCCCCTCCCTACCCCACGAGATCTCAACTACACTTTTCATCAAAAGCACCAGAGACACGCTTCTTCAGGATTGATTCTCAGGCCTGCTTTCCAGCGATTGATGATGTGTGCTTTCCTGGTGTAGCCATGTGGATAGTGTAACTGATCTTCTCTTTCTAGGCAGTTAATGAGTGCTTTCCTTTGCCTGGCAAGCTTCTGCTTCTCTTTTAAGCTCTGCTTGGGCCAGGCCTGTGCAAAGGTTATTTCTCAACACCATCCGCCAACACCTCTGCTCCTGCCCTCGTAACATTGTGTGTTTAGAGCTGCCAGAATACTCACGCTACATTAACATCTTGTGTTTATGTCTGTCATCTTCTCTAATGGGTGAGCTTCTCTAGGGCAGTGACATTGGCTGGCAAAGAAATATCTCAGAGTTTGCAAACAACTTTAGCTGGTGTGTAGGAGCTGGGCTTTTTAAAGGTGTTACCTAGTCCTAACACTCAGTTATATTCAATTACATATGAGAAATGTTTTTTTCTTTATCATTCCTTTTTGATTGTCCAGCTAACAACAAGAAGAAATTCTGAGTTGGTCTTGCACATTACTTTTGTGTTCCTATGATTAGCATTACTAGTTTTTATTAGTATTAGGAGAGATTAACTGAAGGGCCCAAGGCTTGTAACAATCACACTTTTGCAATATTGTTCTTTTTTTGTAATATTGTTTTGTAGTTACAGTGTTTATCTATTTATGTTATCTTCTGCCTATGATAAATTTTGCCTTTTTTCCTACTTATGATCACTGTGTGCAGTTCCCTGTTAAAACAGAATTTATCTCAATAGAATGTGAGTTGAATTTTGAAGGAGAGAAACACATAAGTGACATACAAGGCTAGCTCCAGCATCACCTCATGACGAGGCTGCATCCTAACCCTCAGCAGCCAAATGGAAACGATCAAAGGCTACAGAGAAACAAGATCACACAGAGTGCAGCACGCAGGCATTGCAGCGGCGTTGTAAAGCCCTCGGTTGCTGTTATTGTCTTTCTGATAATGCTCAGTAAGGGCTGTGTATGGCTTGCATTTCTGTCCACAGGATCTTGGGCTTCCTCCCTGAACTCCCCAGCACATTGCTTTGTAAAAGGAACTTGGTACCATATCCCTTACAGGAACATTTTGAGGATTATCAAGATAATGCAAGCCTCCTTTTTTCCCACCTACTTGGGACCAGGGAGATAAAATGGAGAACATTTATGGAGGATTAACATTAACAGATGGATTTAGAAGCTAGTAGTCAAGGGCACCTCTAAGATGGTCATCATATGTGTGTGTGTGTGTGTGTGTGTGTGTGTGGTGTGTGTAAGAGTAGATGATCACAACTTTCCATTTTCACAGTGTTTAAAAGCTTGAGAATAAGTTGTCAGCTCCTTTTCCGGACAAATGCTTTGTAGTAACAAAAGGTGGAGAAAGAGTAATGACAATCTATTACACTTAGCACCTGACACTGTATTTTCCACAATACATTTTAAGAGTATATTTCAGTATCAACTGAAGTCACTTATAACTACATAAGAGCAAACACGTTAATGTGCATCTGAGGTTCTGTGAGGCCTGGAATCTGAGTACATGACAGTGTCATGGTCAGTGTGAAGATGGTCAGGATGCTCCAAGGTCAGCATGAAGGTGGTCAGGGCGAAGGGTCAGTCAGGATGCGGATATGGTAATACTGACCGGAATATAATGGTGTTACTGAAACAAGATTTGCATGCACTGTCAAAAATGTTAGGATGATGTTTACATAGATACTCAGCTTGTAATTATATGTGTTAAGATAATTCCTAAAGCAGCACATGACTGCTGGCATTTCTTGGTTGGAGGATTATTTGTACCCCACAGTGTTTAAGCACCAAGTTTTGTTTTAGAACAGAAAAATAGCATACCTTCTTAGATCTGTTTACATGGTTCATTAAGAGGCAGGGCCATGCTAAGCACTGGGGAAAAAAAGGGCAATCCTTACATTTATTCTTATTTTGGTAGTTATTTTCTAATGTAAATTGTGATTCATTAAATAGGGCTTTGGTGACTTAAGATTGTTTATATTATGTATAAATTTTATGTAATATTTAATTTAATTTAATATTGATAATACATAGTACGCAAGCATCTGTTTACTTCCATGCTATAGTAAGAAGATATTCTTAGCAAAACAAAAGCATGCTAAACATGCAAAACAAAAGTCATTAAAAGAGAATATTAACCTACTTAAGAAAGATGCTTTTTTTCTAGGAAATCTTTTGGCATGAAGATAATTGAATTCTGGGTAAGCTAAAGCTGGCCAGCAGATACTTTGGGCACAAGACAAATTGTTTAAAACTGTTTAAAGGTGAGGGATGTCTGCTAAGTAACATTCATCCTAACTATGATCACAGTAAGCAGCCCTTAGTTTAGTCACTCAGCTATTTTAAGTTGTATTATTGTATGTGTGGGTCAGTGTGCTGTGGCTCAGATGTGTAGGCTAGAGGACAACTTTTGGAAGTCAGTTTTCTCCTTCCACATTTATGTGAACTTTTGGGGATCAAACTCAGGCCATCTGGCTTGGTGGAAGGCACCTATACCCACTGAGACATATTACTGGTACTTAGGTAGATTTTAAACTAATTCTTGTGTATGGATGTTCTGCTGAGACCAAGGGAGACCTCTCCTTTTCCTTTGGTTTTTGTATGTGGGTTTTCTTTGAAGCTGGATTTTTCTTGTTCTAGGTTTCCAGTAGATACTGTAAGCATACATACAGCAATAAGACAATTTATTTGTAATAAGTTTTGAAGGTAGTTTATTATTTCATGCAGTTATTGGACTAGTCAATAGTGTTTACTTTAGTCCTCTTGTGACAGGGTAGGAAGATATCTCACCTTGACCAGTGCTAATTTTCTCTGAAATATGCATCAATAAATCCATTGCTTGTCTTTTCCAGAGAATAGACACACAACTCTGAATTGAAGCCCTTGATTCCACCAAGCATCACTATAGATGGAGGTCCTCAATTTCCACCAGACTAAGGTTACTATAGTCATGAAAACCAGTCTCTTCCTATGGAGCACGTAGTTTTCATATCGAGGATGACTCATTCACCAATCTCATTTTGTCCATGGAACTCTGAGCCGAGGAAGGTTTTAAAATGTTATGTGAAATGTACAAGCATTCAAGAAGACCTCGAAATAGGTATTTTTGAAGAGTGACTGAAGAGGTCAGGATGATGCATTCTCAGAAACCCACCTGCCAATGACCCAGTTCTTCCAGTTAGACCGTACCCCCATCTCCTAGAGGCTTTAGAACATTCCAGATAGTGCCATCAGCTTGTGACAAAAGGTTGAAAGCATAAACTTGTGGAGGGCATTTCCTATTCAAGCCAGAATGTTCTGTGTCTGTTCCCGAAGGATACAACTGGTAAACTGGTTTCGCTCCCTCTCCTCCCTTCCACCCCCCCATGTTTGTATGCATGTGTAGTGTGGATTTTATCTTAGTCAGAGAAAATCTTGGAGGAGTCAGCTTTCTCCTACTATTTGGGTTCTGGGGATCCAATGCAGTATTTTTAGTAAGTATCATTATCCATGGAACGATCTAAACAGCCCCCACATTAGGATCCATCTCTGTTCTATATCTGCAATGTGGACTGTCATAATGGAATACAAAAAGCTGAAGGTTTGGGCTTCCTGATTCAGAGTGTCTGTCAGAAACAAATATGTAGAAGAGAAGATGTCAAGACATTGGCTCTACAGAGTGAACTGCAGGCTTGCTTGTTTCCAATTAAGAGATAAAATTATCTTTACATCCTAAAGTTATCACAGAGCACCTTCAATTCTATCTTAAACATTCAGATCATTGAATCCAACCTAGTTTTTCCTCTTCTCATCTCCTCTTTCTCTAAACTACCCACATTTGCCATTTTTTCTTTCTTTGTGAAAAAAAAAAAAACTTTTCTCCAAATGGTTCTGTTTTAATCTCAGTGCTTGTATACCTGGTGGTGCTTGAGTTTCAGCTCAGTGCTTGGGAAGCAGGGCCCAAGATTCTGTCACCCCATCAACATTGTATTCCAGACACTCCCTTTGTGTCAGCCTCTTGAAAGCATTGATCTCACTTTTCACAGTCAGCATCCTTTGGAGCTTTCCACAGCCACCAGCGTATGTGCATAACAATTATCGAAGTGGTGAAATTGTGTAAATTGAAGTCTTTTAAATCACTGTTTCAGTTTCTCCATTTTCAAATATCTATTGAAAAATGGGCAGTAAAGCCAAGAGCAAAACCAACAAAAAGTCATTTTTGAAATGTGCATAATGGCACCTACCTGTATCCTAGCACTCAGGAGCAAACAGGTGGTTAGTAACAGTTGAAGTAAACAGTAAAAAGACTGGCCTGAACTCCATACTAAAATTCTGTTTCTCTTTCTTTTTTTCAATAGCAACAACAACAACAACAACAACACTACTGTTGCCCAAACAAACCCTTTTTGTAGCATATTATATTATTAGCCTAGTATTAGTATTAATAGGTCAATAAAAGAAGGGAATCCTGCAGTCAGTCTACATCCAGCTGAAGATTCAGCAAAGCTAGCATCTTTAGGAATGTGCAATGAACAAAACTCCTGGCGTGTGGATTGGAATCTCATCCCAAGCACCAAGGGGAAGATTCTGACATAGTTGTTTCAGAGATTGACAGGAGGAACCCCCAGGCTTGCTGACCAGCCAGTCTAAGTAAGTTCTAAGTTCAGTGAGAGATCTTGCCTCAAAGAACAAGATGGAGAGTGACTGAGAGAGACATCCAATGCCAACCTGTTCTTTCCATGTACAAGGGCATATATAAAAACCTACATATCTTTCTCTCTCGTGCTCTCTCTCTCTCTCTCTCTCTCTCTCTCTCTCTCTCTCTCTCTCTCTCTCTCTCTCTCTCACTCACACACACAGACACACACAGATTCCTGGTAAATCTTGTTTTGTTGAACATACTCTGGATTTCTGAGTCTCTCTTTTCATATTTATTTCATCTTTTGGTTAAAGATTTCAAAATCTTTTAATAACCAGAAAAAAAGGTTTCACTCAAGGGCAAATTAAATACAGGGTTTTACTAATTAAAATTCACACTGACATGTAAACCATTAGCACTTGAGTCTTTCCACAAATTAACAGCCCTTCGCTCTTCACCCAGAGACCTTGAAGCCAGCCGCTTTTTTGAGCAAGTATAATACAAATTGGATCTGCTGTTCACCATTTCTTCTCTTTTGGGGGCGATTCTGTTTACATCTTAAACCTGCAGATTGACTTGATATACTGCTGGTAAAACATTCATCACTTGGACCTGCTATCTCTTAGCTTTCGGTCAATGTGCGGAATTGAAGTAATTATAACGGAGCTGGCTGCTTTGTCATAGATTAAAAACATATGATTCGAAACAAACATACCTTTAGAAAGAAAGACAACATTTGGAACTTGTTATCTTTGTATGCATATTTTCTTTTTAAAAGACAATTGTATGGGATTCAAATGCTCTGACCGTCCTAGGAGACGGCGGTAGAGGCTGTAATGCTGTTTTTCCTCACATAGCTCTTCTAGCCAGAGCTTAACTGAGTTCATGGGAAAACAAATGACCTCATAGATGGAGCCGCTCCACATTAGGAAGTGCAGCACAAGTTATGGGATGCAGTCACAGGGTGAGGGTGGGGTAAAATTGCTTTGCATTTTTGGGTGGAAAAATCCTTGTCTCTAAGGTGCAATGGGATTGTTCACCCTTTATCATGGTCCTAGGGGCAAATGCTTCCCTTTCTTCTACCTTCTCCATTTTTTTTTAAAATTTCTGTTTTTGGCAGGACCTCCAGGTCATGTACTTTGCTGAAGGCTACCAGGTGAGTATGGTTTTGGCCTGTATCTGATTCCAGGAAGCTGTGCTTCCTGGTTCCTGGCTGTTTCAGAACATTTGCTCCTGTAGTTTCCCTCACTGGCGTTTAGCCATCTGTTTGTGTCAAACTGATGTATGCTGTTTCTGATGTTGCTAGAGAAATTCAGCAAGAGTTTAGCTAGCACACCCTTTTAATCTTTCTTGTGTGTATTCAGGAAGCCACAGGCAAAGGGGAAAGAGATGGGAACTATGCTTCGACAGAAGTGGCTCTCAGCTTTCCTACTGCTGAGACCCTTTACTACAGTTCCTCAGTTGTGGTGACCCCCAAGCATACAATTACTTTGTTTTTACCTCTTAACTGTAACTTTGCTACTGTGAGGGTTGTAATGTAAATATCTGCTATGCAGGCTATCTTATGTGCAATTCCCAAAGTAGTTTCAATCCACAGGTTAAAAACCACTGTTCTAGAGGAAGGTGTATTTAATGAAGGAGTTCCAAACCAAGAAGGAGAAGTCCCTGGGTCACTAGGACATCTGGTCAACCTAGATACCCCAGTCCTTTCCCATATTCTTGTCATGGTGCATCCTGTGGCCTGGATGATGGTGCTCCTGCCTGAATCCTCTTAACATCTAGGGGTCTGAAGATTCTTTGAATTGTGTGTTGCAAACCATGCTTTCCTGAATGTTCTTTCCATCTCAGCTCCAAAGCCTACTTGGCTTGCTTTTATCTTCTAAACATAATCTTTTGTTCTAGAACAGTTTTGGGTTCATTGCAAAATTGAACAGAATTTATAGAAACTCCTCATATAACTTTTCTTTGTATTGCCTTTGTGTCATTGTCAAATGTCAACTGACTATGAGTATGAGGGTTTAGCCTAGGCTTCCTATTTTGTTTCAGAGCTAGGTATCTGGCTTATTGCTATTATGAAACTGTCTTTGTTTTTTAAAGACATTGTACCACTATATAGCATTGGCTGTCCAGGAACTCACTGTATAGGCTGGCCTCAAACCCACAGAGATTCACCTACCTCTATTTTTCAAGGGTTGGGAGAACAATAATGAGGCCCCAACAATGTACAAAGAACTACTACAAAGGCAACTGAGGAATGCTCAGAGATGGAGAAATAGTCTTCTCCAGGGAAGAGCACAACAATTACTTATCAAATACCAAATGGTCAGTCCTGAACACATATACATACAAGTGACAGCAGGGATACAGAAACATATAATAACAATGTAAAAGAGTAAGGACATGTAAATGGGAGGGTTTAGAGAAAAGAAAGGGAGAAATGATGTAATTATATTATAATCTTGAAAAAAAACCCCAAGATTTTGTTTGAAGATAAATTGATTTTTGTTGCTGTTTTGTTTTGATTTTTTTGAGACAAGGTTTACCTGTGTAGCCTTTGCTGTCCTGGAACTACCTCTAAAGATCAGGCTGAACTTAAGCTCAGAAATACCCCTGCCTCTGCCTCCTAAATGCTGAAATTAAAGAAGTGTGCCACCATGCCAGGCTGGTGTAAAATTGAAACTGCAGATCTAGCTGCAAAGGGCTGATACCATCACAGTACTTAATCCCAGCACTTGAGAGGCCTCTGCCTCTCAAGATCTTAGGTGTATCTCTATGAGTCTGAGGCTAGCCTGATTTACTTTTAAGTTCTGATTTGTCTGGATAGGCACCATCTTATTTGCATTTTAAAATAATTCTATGAAATGATCAAATTACATAAATGGAGGTTCAGAGAAGCTGTGCAGTTAGTATCAGGTTTATAGAGGTGGGAAAGAGTGGTTGGAGGCAGGATTAGAATACTGACATGTCAGGCTTTAGAGTGCTTACACTGAATAATTTCCAAGGCAGTGTTATGAAGTGCTGAGCTCTGGAGTCCAACCAGCAAGGTTTAAACCTGGCCCTGGCTTTTGCTTTGTGCTAGAGACTGAACTCTGGACCTCATGTATGCTAGACAAGCACTTAACCAACTGAACTCTATCCCCAACCTTATATAACCCATGTTTAAGACCTAGGCATGAAGTGGAAACTGAAGGGTTCTTTAGAAAGTCAGTTGTGTCGGATGGTGTTTTGTTGGGGCAAACACATGAAGAAGGAATGTTTCATTGAAGCAGACCCAGGTGAAAGGATGTTTCCTTAAAGCAAGCAAGTGAAAGGACATGCAACGAGGGATGTATTGGTTTGCTTTACATTGTGTAGCTGAGCTTTGTTTGTCAAGTCTCCATAAAGAAAAAAATGTACCAGAAAACTTCTGGTGGTGTTCTGGTGGCCTCTTGCTGCTTCCATGGACTCTGGTCAATTGTCAGAGTGATGTTGGCTGAGACAGACTCACGTGGAGTTTTGCTAAGACAACTTGTGTACTGAGGCAAGATGTGTGGTGAGACAAGACCCGTAGAAGATGTGATGTTTGGAGGGAATGTAAATATGACTTAATAGAAACCTGGCTGTTTCTGTTCTGTTGTGCCGCCGCCACTGCTATCCCAACACTATTGAACTGGACTGTTGGTATACCTGTGAAGTGTTTGCAAGTAGATAAAGATGCTGCTGCTGAATGCTGTGAACGGACCTGATTTCCTGACAACGCAGATGGGATTGTTCCAAAAAAAAAATTTCTAAATAGATTCACTTCCTCTGTATTCTTATAATTTTTTTCCCACTACCACTGGTGGGTGGTGGGCTAGAAGGGAGGTTAAAGCATTTAAGAACTATTATTACGATTAGGGCTGAGAAAAATTTATCTCCACAGGCATTTGAATTGGTGACCCTGACGTTCAGTTCACACTTCAAGCTTAGGTGCTTTCTTCCCCTGAGTAATTTGTTGGATGAATGAACTATTTCTCAGCTAGGTGGATATCTCAATTAAAAATATTTGTGTTTGAGACAGTGTCTTAGCCAGTCCAGGACAAGCTTAAACTTCTATGTTGCTGAGATGATCTTGAATGTCAGGTCCGTATGCCTTCAACTCCAGTTCTGATTGGGATAGTGTCTCTCTGCTTTTTAGTTAATCTGGATAAGGGTTGGTCTATCTTATTGATTTTTCTGTAAGAATCAACTATTTCATTGATTCTTCAGGTTGATCTCTTTGTATCTTTTTTATTGATTTTCTTGTCAATTTGATTATTTCTTGCAGTCTGCTTCTCTTGGCTGAGTTTGCTTCTTTTTGTTCTAGAGCCTTCAGATGTGCTGTTAAGTCACTAGTATGAAATCTCATTAGTTTCTTCATGAAACACTTATTGCTATGAACTTTTCTCTTAGCACCATTTTTATTGTGTCCAATAAGTTTGGGTATGTTGTTCTTTTTTTTCATTGAATTCTAGTATTCATTAAAATTCATTGAATTTCATTGAATTTAATTTTCTTCTTTATTTCTGCCTTTAGCTACTAGTCATTAAGTGGAGTTCAGTTTTCATGAGTTTGTAGGCTTTCTGTTGTTGAAACCCAGCTTTAATTCATGGTAGTCTGGTAGGATGGATATAGGAGGTTATTTCAATTTTCTTGTATTTGTTGAGACTTACTTTGTGAACAAGTATGTGGTCAATTTTAGAGAAAGTTCTGTGAGATGCTGAGAGGATGGTATTTTATTTTGTGGTTGGGTGAAATGTTCTTTAGATATCTGTTAGGTATATTTGGATTATAATGTCTGTTAGCTTTATTATTTCTCTTTTTAGTTTTTGTCTATGTGACCAAGTCATTAGTGAAAGTTTGATATTAAAGTCTCCCACTATCAATGTGTGAGGTTCAATGTATGATTTAAGCTTTAGTAATGTTTCTTTTTACAAATTTAGGTATCTTTGTATTTGGGACTTAGATTTGAGACATCATCTTGGTGGATTTTTCCTTTCATGAGTATGACATTTTTTTTCCAATCTCTTTTGATGATTTTGGTTGGAAGTTTATTTTGTTATTATTAGATCTTAGAATGGCTACACCAGCTTGCATGTGTCACCATGTCCAGTATTATGTGCTTCTGAGGAGCAAACTTAGACTTTTGTGCATGCTAGGTAAGTAAGTATGATTTCTGAATCATACCAGTACCCTTGGTTTCACTGTAAGCTATAGCAATATTTTATTATTATATATAACTTTAAGTGAATTCTATAGTGAGCATATCTGTTTATAAGCACACCAAAATGTATACATTTAATATAAAAAACAGATAAAAGCTATTATGGCCTCTTGCCAATCATCTACAGTATTTGGTTGTGTTTTTAAATTTTCAATGAAGAAAACCTTTGAATTTTCCTGAACTTTATTCTGTTTCACTGTTCAAAATGTGTTCATGAAAGGCAATATGGAACTGTTTGACACAGGTCCGAAATAGCCAGTACAAGGTGAATAGTGCTGGCAGGTCTAAGAGAGTCATACTGAGAGGATGTGCTGTCATAGCATATGCTGGCAGCTATCATGGGTCTTCTGGGGGCGAGACAATAAATACAGAGAAAATGGCAAACTGGGAGAGCTCATAGTTTTGTGGATCAGATTGATCAGGACTTCACTCCCGGACCATGTAGACATGGTCCCAGGGAGAGGTTAGAGAGCTACCTGCTGATGCTCATTTAAAGCTTTTTTGGGGGAGGTTACACAGTTCCGATCCCTAACGGACCCTTACTATCTCTGGTTAGTTTCAGCCACTCTGCTTCCTCTTCCGGAAGATTTCGGTAATACTCTTCTGGTCTGGGAAGAAGTCTTCACTGTGGTTTTCAGCTCGAGCTGATGAGCATCTGCAAGCACACATGTGACCTTTAAGCTTCAAGCATAGTTCATTTAGTGCTTGCTCCAGTGTGGCTAATTAAAACATGCTTTAGATGGCTCAGTACTTTTTCACCTTGCAACTTTTACCCCTTAGCCGGCCTCGATTTTTCTTCCCTTCTTCTCAATTCTGTGATTCACCCAACAGTCATATTGTTTTAGAAAGCATGGTGTAGACTTCTAGTCCTTTGGAAATGGCCAAGCATAGACAATTCCATGAGTAAGATATGGAAGTGGCTTGAACCACGGACTCTCATATTCTGCCATTGTGGGGATTAAATGTGTGCTTGTGAAGAACAAAGCACTGATGTTGGTGACAAACTGAGACGTTTCAAGCACCAGGTGCATGGTAGTTAGAAGAGTGTGTTTATTACCATGGGTTCTTGGTCTATTGAGTTCTAGGCTCAAAAAGCATTCTCTCATTCACTTGCTTTTTCACACTATACAGAGAACAATAATTGGGTTTTAATTAGGGTTTTTTTTTTTTCTTTTTGTCAAGTTGGCACAAGCTAGTGCCATCTGGGGAGAAGAAACCTCAATGGAGAAGATGCTTTTTATCGGATTGGACTATAGGCAAGTCTTCAGAAACATTTTCTTGATTAATGATTGATGGGGAAGGGTCCAGCCCACTATGAATGGTGTCACCTGTGGGCAGGTGGTCTTGGGGTATATTACAAAAGTAGTCTGAGCAAGCCATGGAGAGCAAGGTAGTAATGAACACTCCTCCATTGCCTCTGCTTCAGTTCCTACCTCCAGGCTTCTGCCCCGTGTGGGTTCCTGTCTTGGTTTCCTTCAATGATGGACTGTGAACAGGACACGTAAGCCTTTCCTTATTAAGTTAGATTTGGTCAAGGTCTTTATAATAGCAGTAGAAAGCAAACTAGGATACTTACTGAACATTTATGATGTGCTGATCATTATACTTGGTCTGATAACTAAAAGAGAGATGACTTTGGCTTTTACCTTTTTGTTTGGCAGGAAGAGAGAAAAACTTCAGATATCCAAAGCGTGCATTGGTCACATTGTCTCACATACTTGTAATGGAAAGCAGAACTTATGTGAGGCCTTATTTCTTTGGTGTCAGTCTTCCAGATCTTGCAGGTATCCTTTCTGACTCCTTATGAGTTCAGACTGAGCCTCAAGCTTTTCTATTTGTTAACAGCCAATTTGCTCAAGAAACAGGCTTTCCTAAAAACTCATTAGCAAATGAGACACCTTACCCATTGTGTTCCGTAAAATGAGTTGAATTCTGAAAGAATATTTTATTTTTGTTTTTGACACATTTATGCATGTATATGATACATTCTGATTACATTCTTGTCCCTCACATCCCTACCCCGCACGAGTTGCTACCAATCTCTTTCTAAGATTCATAGTTTTTTGATTTTTTAAATTTGGGATTTCAGCAAAATCCTTTGACCACTTCATTTAGTGCCGTGCTGATGAGACCTTTACTTCTTGCAAGAATAGATCTCATGGGACCAATTTAGTTTCATCCAGGAGAGAACATTTCCCAGCTCTGAATGGGATCTGATTTTTATTAGGTGGGTTGGCTACAGGATCATTTTATCAAAACAACGTCCAGAAGCTTGTGACTCAACTTGAATTTAGCCTTGTCTTATCCACCTGAATTCCTGTCTGAGGGAGAAAGTGTGCTGGGAAGCTTCAGTGTAGGCTGAAAGCTTAGTTCTCAACAGACAAAAATGAAAGGACCCTTAAGCCATAACTCTCTTCAGAGGAATAAATAAGGGTCAATATTGCATTCCAACCAAATGGTGCTGCCGACTCTGTGTTGAGCTTCCTGTTGTCTTTCTTACTTCTTTTATTCTTATTGGTACATATGAGCATAAATGTGTGTGTGTGTGTGTGTGTGTGTGTGTGTGTGTGCATGAGTGTATATGTAAATTTGCTTGTGTGCATGAGTGTACGTGTGTGTATGTGTGTGTGTGAATGAGTATATGTGTGCATGTGTGTGTGTGCATGTGTTTGTGCATGATTGCACATGTGAATGTGTGTGTGTGCCTGGACACTTTTGCAGAATTAGTTTTCTCCTTCCACCTTTATATGGTTTCTCAGGATAGAACTCAGGTTATTAAGGTCTGGTGGCAAGCACTTCCATTCACCAAGCCATCTCAGTAACCATGAATCATAATTATCAAGTAATACCATTGTTGGGTGAATGGCAGAAACGAGAAGAAAGGAGGACCAAAGGGACCATCCCCAGGAGGCATGTTTCATGGGAAAATGTGCTAAGCCACCTAAATCATATTTAAAATAGCCATGGAAACACAAGTGTTAAAAGGAACTATGCACTGGTCTTTTGACACTTTAAAGTAGCAAGAAGACTTGGGGGAATAAATAGCTTAAATTTTTGTTCAAAGAAAACCACTATATAACACATCTGTTGATGGTTAGCAGATCTTCAATGTGTCTAAGAGACTGAAAATATTGTATATTTAAGGAATATTATTTTGGATTCTTTACTTTTTTATGAATTCAGCTGTAGAAAGGAAAACACTGAAAAGGAGCTTCCAGATTTTCTCATGAGTACGTTTAGAATGATTCTAATAAAAAAACCCAACTAACGATGTTTCATAGAGAAAACCCATCAACCCTGGGTAACTTGGCATGTAGCTCAGCAGAGGCACTATGTGAGCTGAGAGTTTGCTTTAGTCACTGAACACTTAGCACTGTTGAGTTTTGATGGATTTCAGATCTCCATCAGACATTTTCTCATGAAGAGTAATGGTCTTCCAGGCTGAACTCAACAAAAAGTGTGACGGGAGAAAAGTGTAATGGTGGGAAATAGGAGACTCAGGAACATTCTGCAGGAAGTCTGGTTGTTGGAACAGTGACAAACAGAACTGAGTTTTAGAGCCACTGGGACTGCCCTGGGCACTTTTGGTGCTGCTCTTTTTCCACTTGAGAATTTTGGGCATTGGAAAGTCCAGTGAGATTGGTTATCAACTCTAGCCCCATGTTAGAATCTCCGAAAGAGATTTCCAAGTGTGACGACATGAAGATTTACCCTCAATGTCTTGATTTAATTGAGATGTGTTGGGGCCTGCTCACTTGTTGCTAGACAATTATTATGCAGCTTATGTTGAAAGCCAAGCAGAAAGTTCTAGAGTACTGTAACACACTAGACAATTAGACAGAACAGGTCACACTGGATTGATGCCATTTAGGGTCCATTTAATTCTCTGATGTTTTGAGTCACTTTTTTAAATGGCTTTAGTTGGTTTGCCATCAGCCAGTGGTCTGCAATATAAATTATGGTAAATTTATATATATATATATATATATATATATATAGTATATGGGAAATTCAGTGATTCTATAGTGGAAATATCGAAATCACATACCATCTTACCCTTTTCTAATGCACAATATCTGTTTTTTTGTGACTGAATGCACATCCTGACCTATCTGCTGTAGGTATGAAAGTCCTGTTTTCTGCAGGGTTTGTGTACAATGACAAACTAGCCTAGCGATCTAATTCTGTACCTTTTTTGAAATAGGGCTTCAACATATCATTTTGTGGGTTACATTTCCACCCATAGCAATAACTGCATTGTCAAATGAGCATATTTTGGAATAGGTTAAAGGGTGGTCACTTCCTTTTTGTAACCTTGGGCAGACTTCAGAGTTAGTCTGTATTCATTTAAAGCAGTAACTGATTTAGAGAGTGGACTTGCATGAACTTCATATCTGAATAGCTTGGTCAGTGATCATATAGCCAAAGGTGGAGGTCAAAATTTACTCTCTACTTGGAAAATAAAAAATGGCCAAAGCAGCCAAGACCATGGTACCAGTAAGAAAAGATCATAAATTCTGTGTTTGCTCTAGCTCACAGCGGGAGTGCCTGTGACACTGAGTTTCTGAGAATGAGGAAATAAAGCAGGAGCTTATGGAGATCAAGTAATCAGAGTTCTCAGGGGTATATCTGCATTGAAGAGACAACTGTAGACACACAGGACTTGAGTTCCCCAAAAGCTTTCCTGTGAGTGTCCACCTTCTTATTAGCTGCATAAGACTGTGGGCTAGCTAATGGACCATTCCTCTAATATATCTGAGGCTCTCAGAGAACCATGAATAATTTCAGCCATGATGAAAAACTTCACTTCCAATCTACCATCTAGAATATTGTGTCTGCAAGAGGCATAAGTTCTAGAACAAACACCAGTCTGGTCCTGCCTAAGAAAATGTCAGAACCAGTGTCTTTATTGTGGTGGTGGGTGAAATGTTTGGTTGATTCCTCTTCTAGGGAGGATGAGGATGGCAGAAAGATCCCTAGGAAGAATCTAAGGTGTCCCTAGACTGGGAGTTTGTGAACAACTAAAGAGTGATTCTGTCATTGACGCCGTTGGTGAAGGTCACGCCAGTTTTGTTTTCCAGTCCTAAAAACATACCCTTTCCATCACTAGCTTCTACATGCTGCATCTTGTGTCACTGATCTCCTTTCATGATCAAGAGCAGCCTTTCATGTCATCTTAAACACTCATAGTACTCGAGGGAGCTACTTCTCATCCTTGTTCAAATTCCTCGCGGCTTTAAAAAGACAAGAAGGTGCATTTGGAGTTTTCTCAAGATTCTTGTCTGCTTTTTAAAGATTTATTTTGTTTTATGTGCATGAGTGTTTTGCCTGCATCCGTATATGTGCTGTGTGCATCCCTGGTGCTGACATACCTGGTGCTGAAGGAGGCTGGAAGAGGGAACCATGTCCCTCGGGTCCTGGAGATACAGACAGCTGGAAGCTGCCAGATGGTTGCTGGGCACCTAACTTTGGTCCTCTGCAAGAACAGCAAGTGCTCTCAGCTGCAGAGCCATCTTTACAACCCCTTTCAGGGTTTAAATTTTTTTGAGTTATTTTTATTTCTTGTGCATTGGTGTTTTGCCTGCATGTCTGTCTGTCTGGGGGTGTCCGATCCCCTGGAACAGAAGATATAGATGGTTGTGAGCTGCCATGTGGGTGCTGCAGATAGAACCTGGGTTTTTTAGAAGAACAGCCAGCACTCTTACCCCTTCTAGGGTTCTTTAGTGAGGCTGTGATTTGTTGGAGACGATTATTGTGATGGAATTCAGTGAGAGCAGACACTGGGTTGGAGGATGTTTCAAGCAAGAACCCGGGCTGTGTCCGAGGAGAGGTTGGAGAGGAAGAGTATCCCTTAGCAGTTTCCTTCCTTGTCTCCAGGGTTAAGATCTGGAATAGATGCCAAATCTTTGTTATTACTTTAGTAAAAGTACCTGAGTTATCATTGTCACTCTGAAGCTTTCTCCAAATGTTGAGACACAAAGATTACCAGGAACAAATCTAGCAGTCAAATTTACCTGCTTCCAAGTGTGGCACCGAGTGCCCACTGTTGAGGCCATAGATCTAGGCTGATGCCTCGTTGGAGAAAGATGTAAGAACAAAGGATTTTCTCAATCTGCAGCTGTCCCCCTCCCAATCTGCAGCTGCCCTCCCCTCCCCTCCCCTCCCCTCCCCTGAGCCTCACTGAGGCCAAATTCAAGGCCGAAGTGAGGAATCTTTGAAGTTGCTGAGTGTTTTCCTGTTGTTTCTACTTCATGGAGGTCTAAAATGGGACCCTGGTTCCCCACAAGCAGCAGGTAAGCAGGGGACCAGCATTTACTTTCAGCAGTCACTGAGGGAACAGGCCTAGGGAAAGTCATCCAACGCTCTATGAATGTTGGGCTAAATTAGTAAATTTCACCAATCTGGACATGCTGCCCTGGGATGAAATGAAAATCTAATATTCTTTAGATTTTTTTCTCAAGATATTAAAAAAAGACACATGACCCATTTTATCAGGTTGTTTTGCTTTAAGAAAAGACTCAAGCCACCAGATATGCTTACAAATTGAGGGTAGTTTAAGGAACATTTAAATTTTTGTTTTATGTTCTTCTTTAAAAAAAGAATCTCTACTCCAAGTTGCATCCATTGGCCAATAACCTTCTTCCTAGTGACTAGTGGCTTCCACCCAGGATGCTCTGAGTGCTAAACTGTCACTTGCTCTGATCATCCCCTGAGACCATTCACTGTAACTCACTCCCTGGGCAGTATGTTCCCTGGGCTACCCCATCTCTGACTTGTCACCACACTGTGCACTGGAGGGTTTATTATGAGAAGGGATTATTTGATAAGTTAACTTTGGATAAAGGGTTAATGGTGCACATGGACCTGTAGCAATGTCAGCAAGCTGTGTTGTAAGGTCTGATAGAGCAGTTTAGACTCTGTGCACTGTCTGTTCTTGGTTGCATCCAGGGACATCTGTCAATCACTCGTGCATCACCACATCCCAGAGCACCTGAGACAACTGAAACACAAATTTTGTACACTTTTACGTACCTTTTTTTTCACGTAATTTCAACCATTTACAAATGTGAAAACCATTCTTAGCTCAACAAACACACGAAAATAAATAGCAGAGCTGACTCGGTTTGTGGTCATGGCTTGTTGACAGAAGTGTAAAATATAAGCCCTCTCTTATCATTTTCTACGTATATACTGAGGGATTAAATTTGTTTGAAATAGAAGTAGGGGTTGGAGAGATGCCTTGGTGTTACTGCTTTTGCAAAGGATTCAGGATGGGTTCCCATTCCTAACACAGCATGGCTTACAGTGACATCACTCCAGTTGCAGGCGATCCAGTACCCTCTTCTGGACTCCATAGGCACCTGCCCTCACATGTGCATATTTGCCATGTGGACACCCATATACACATAGTTTTAAAAATGGAAGGTTGTACATGCCTTTAATCTCAGCACCCAGGAAGCAGGGGCAATTGGATTTCTGAATTTGAGACCTGCCTAGTCTATAGAGCGAGTTTCAGGACAGCTAGGGCTACACAGAGAAACTCTGGCCTCACCCTTCCCCCAACCCCCAAAGAAGTCACTGCCAGTCTTAGACAGTACATTCAATGGAGACAGTGGAGAAGCCCTTCCAAGTGCTCAGACAGGGCGAAATGCCTGCCTGTTTGCTTTCTTTAATGACAACTCTGGAAAGAGCCTCATTTATCGAAGTGCATCTATTTAGCTCTGGATAAGCTGAGCTGTAGAAATAGTTTGCACTCAGAGAAGCTTTAGAACATAGAGAGTTTTGATTCACAGTGGGTCAACAAAGAAACACCCCTGATTTGAAACATCATGAATTCTTTTATTTCCTTGAATCTAAGTGTCTTGCTGTAATGTGTTCTGAGTGGCTCATTTTCTTAACTTGTCTATTGTTTGCACGATGCCACTTTTGGATATACACTTTAGATGCAGATGGGCAGTGTTGGACATAGGTTAGTATGTGTGGGAGTGTGGACTAGGAGGGAGGACTCTGCTCTACTTGGGTCCTTCGGGACACAGGCTGTTTTACTGAGTACTTTGGCCACTGCTCAGGACATTTAGTTCTCCTCTGATCTACATCTGGACAATAAATAGCAGAATCTGTTGAAGATCCCATGGGAACTTCTCTAAGGAACAGGTGGAAAACTCAGTTTTGGGCGGCTACACAAGCTTTGTTTGCTCTCAACCGACTTACTGCTTCGATGTCCTCACAGCATAGATTCCATGAACAAATGGTCTCCTAAACTGGAAGTAGAAGTTGGCAGCCAATAACAGCCCAGGGTTTGTGTGCTCTATTGAACAAGCAGTCATAGAGGACATGCCCATCCACGAGAAGAAGCTGGACATCATGTTTTCTATGGCAGGCGTTTCAGAGAATTTATAGCCATGAAGTGTTAGGTTTGAGAGTTGATATGACTGATTATGACAAGGTTCTAAAATCCTTGCCTACAACCATGCTCATTGTAAACCATGATAAGCTATCCTAGAGGCAGGTGTGAGCTATTGTCTAAACTATAGCATGTAAGTTAGATCTGGCTTTATGCCCTCGTAAATAAAGTTTTATTGAAACAGTCATGTTCTATCATAAATGTGATATATAGATTATTTTGTATCACAATACCAATGTTGAACAGTTTTGACACATGAAATGGCCTGTAAAACATGGAATATTTACTTCTTAATCCCTCATAGAAAATGTCTACTAACTCCTGTTCAAAAAAAATCAGGAGTTCTCCCTGCCTATCATAGGAGCAAGAGTAGTCAGCTGACAGTTTGATCTGATGTTGTGCCTGACATTGAGGAGACACGTTATTGAAGGTAAGGTGTGGCTCTGGCTTTGATAACAGTCCTTGGTCAGTATGCAGGCGCTATATTTTGCCATCAAATTATCCAGCATTCTGGCAGGATGGACTCTCCCAGGAGGCTGAGTGTGTTTGTTCTTGGCAAGTCCTGTCTGGATCTTGGCAATGAGCTGTGTCTCTCTTCCACTTTCTGCCTCTGCATCTTTGAATTTCTCAAAAACACAATTGCAGATGTCAGAACCTCAATGTACATTTATAGCCCCGAGAACTCGGATGCTGTTGTTGTAGAAGCTTTCTGGTGCCAAGTTGTTCTGGATTTTTCTGTGGGTCCTTAGTATACTGCCATTTTGTTTTGTTTTGTTTTGTTTTTCAGAAAAAAGTTCCAACCACTAGATTTGTTTATTTTTTGTGGGTTTTGTTTGTTTGATTTTTAAAGTTTTCTCTAGATTTTCGGTGTGGTTGGCATTTTGACTTGATATAGGATAAATAAAAACAAAAAGTGGTTCTTCATCTGAAATTGATACAGACGTCTCTTTCTCCTTTGCACTTTTTTTTCCCTTGCTCTTAGAAGCAATGCTTTAGGCACATGCTCTTAGGTAATTCACACCAAAACTCACTTTAACAGGCTGTGCAAAAAAGGTATGGATCAAAGGGCACACTGGTTCAGTCACAGAGGACAAATGAGTCCTGGGACTCTACTGTATAGTATTGTGCACGCTCAATAATTCTGAATTGTTTACTTAAAAATCTGCCAAGATGTGTGTGTGTGTGTGTGTGTGTGTGTGTGTGTGTGTAGATACACTTGTGAACTGAGCCCAGAGCTGAGTCTCAGGTGTCATTCCTCAGTCAATTTTATTGCTCCTCTTTTGCTTTCTATTGTTTTTTGCTTTTCTATTGCTTTGCTTTGTCTTTTTCCGATGGGGTCTCTCATTGACCTGGGACTACCTAGGTAAGGCTGGGTTGACTGGTCAGGAAGCCCTAGGATCTGCTTGTCGTTGCTTCCCCAGGGCTGGGATTACAGGCTTATCCCATCATGCCTAGCTTTTATTCCCATGATTCTGTGGATCAAACACAGGTCCTCATGCACAAGTCAAGCACTTTACTGACTGAGCTGTCCTCCAGCCCTGTTGAGTGAAATGTTCCTATACCATTAAAGCAGAGGCAGGCAATTTTAGGAACTGATGCTCATGTACCCGATATGGCTTGTAAGAATCATTTTTCCAGGTTAACACCCTCCACACTTTCAAACTAAGCAGGTTGAACATGTTCAGTATCTATAGGTTAAAAAAAAACTCAGTACAGAGACAATTCTTAATGCTTTCTTTCCTGCCTTGCTTCTTTCTCCTTCCCTGCTTCCCTCTGTAACAACAAAGAGGGTGGGCTTATGGTCATAGTACAGGCCTGGTTTCCTGGGGAGGACACTTAGAATACAGAGGTCATGTTCCCATTTACATCATGGCATGGGTATGAGTCCCATAGTTGATATGTCATCTAAAGATGTGTCAACCTATGCCTTGTCAGCTCTAGACATTGAATTTTTTCCCTAAGGAGGCAGGGCTTGAATGCTTCTAGGTCTGAAGCCTCTCTCCCTCTCTCCCTCTTCCTCTGCCCCCCTCTTTCTCTTTCTCTTTCTCTCTGTCAAATTCCAATTTTAACCATTTTAGCTATACTAATTCTTAGTAGAAGAAATGCTGGTCATTTTGATGACTTAGCATTTTTAAGTGCTGTTTGAAGCCAGAGTCCTAAATGTAGTAATGAAGTGGTAGCTCCCTGCTCCGATGCCTTTGCCCAGTTCTCTGTTGTTCCTTGGAAATAGTAGAGTGACTTTATGAACAAAGGGATGTAGGGCTGTAGAAATGACCAACTTGGGCATGTGAGTTCCAAGATAAATGTGAATGTTCTTTTGTTAAAGGCTGTTCTGGGAAATGTTTGCCAGCAAACACTACTACTGCCATGCTTGAGGTTGGGGAATTGTCCTGTTTAGAGTGGGCTGATCTGGTTCCCTCATATATGAATATAGTTTGGTCCATTAAATCACCTGGGGCTATTAATTGGTGTCAGTGTGATGACTTACCCTGCCATTTACTCTCTGGAACCCTTTTTGTTATATTAGCCCAGTTGATTGGATGGATCAGTGTCATTAATTAGTGTGGTGAAAGTGTTGATGTCTCTGAAAATTCCAAGTGTATTGCACTTAAACTTTTGCTTTGGAGGAACTGGCTTCCTTAATCAGTGGTTAAGAGATTGTGAGCATCCATTGAATCCAGAGATTTATATTTTAAAAAAAGAAAAAAAAACCCTAAAGTCAGAAAGGTAACATGTACCTTGCTTGACCCTTAGCCTCTCACAGGCTATGAATCCGCCCCACCCCATGCTTTTTCTTGTTCCCATTGTTTCCCCCATCTATCCTTGATTGCATTCCTCCATTAGTCAACATCTTATTCTGGGCCAGCATCTGAAATGATCCAATGTCCTTGAACTCCTTTTTTTGTTATTTGCTTACACAAAATCTCCTGCCTTTGCACACCAGGAGAACATTTGCTCTCCTAGCAATCACTTCTTACACAGTCTCATTCTCTTGAGTCCTGCTGCTGGCTGCACCCAAAGCTTCAAAGGGCGAAGCTCTTCTGTGAAACAACAAGGAAGACTTATGTATAGGTGGAAGTTGTGGGGGAAGTATTGCAAAGTGCCACCTCAGTAATAGGAGGCTGAGTAATAGGCAGTGCAGAGACATATCTCTTGTCCAAACATCTTGGAGGAATGTCTCCATATATTAAAGGCATTTATTGTAATGACTTCTAGTTTGTAGTCTAGCTAACCCAAGAATGAGCAGTGGTGAATGGGAAGTCCAAGAGTCTAGTAGCTGCTCAGTCTATGAGGCTAATTGCTTCACTTGGTCTTCTGTATAAGCTGGAATCCTAAAGAGGTAGGTTCTAACAGAGGTGCTGGCAAGTAAATGCAAACAGGCAAAGAAAAGTGAATCTTCCTACTTCCAGTGCCCAGCAGATGATCTAGCTCAGATTAAAGGTTTGTACCACCACGCCTGGATCTGGAACTTGCTTTATCCCAGGCTGACCTTTATCTCAGAGATCTTCTTGCCTTAGTCTCTTGGGATTAAAGGCATGTACTACCTTGCCTAGGTCTAAGCTTTTCATGGGCACTATGCCTCAAGATCTCCAGGTCAAGATCTGGATCAGAAGCCTGTGTCTTCTAGATTTGGATCACAGGTGAGCCCTCCATTTCTGGATTGTAGTTCATTCCAGATGTAGTCAAGTTGACATCCAGGAATAGCCATCACACTGGGTGAAACAGAGTCAACTTTCTTATATCTAATGCGAAACTGGAAGAGACCTGAAGGAAGCAAGCACTAGTTGGTTTTTAGAACCTACAGGAAGGTTTTGATTGCCATAAAACATGATATTGACCAGGACTTAAGTCATGTGTATGCAGTCTTTGAGGGTCAGGGAAGCCAGAGATGATGTTGTCCGGAATCTATAGGGTAGTTAACGTGAAACAGAGTAATGCTTTGGTAGCCTTTGAGGCAATCATACATAAAGACCTTCACTCTTCCAATAGATTTGAAGCCACAGTGTGTGAGGCTAAAGTTTTCAGCTAAATTTTTATGGAGCCTAAATTAGGACATACTCAAGTACAATTAGCAGATAGAGACATCTCTGACTACTGAGTTCTAGAGTAGGAGGCATGGAACAACAGGGCAACTAGTAGATACTAGAAGAGCTGGGTTATGACCCACCATGTGCTTGTATATCTTTCTCATGAAGACAGTTCATCATGGAGAAAATAAGGTGGCCATGAAGTTATGGTGTTGATTGGGCTGCTATTTTTCTTGGGCTAAGGAGATGGCTTTCTTTTTGATCCACCTATCTCTACCTACCCATCCCCAGAAAACTTTAAATCAGGCCTCAAAGACTCCTGCTTTGCCTATAAGAAATAAAGCCCCAAAACAGTTTTCTGGAAAGCAGCTCAATCTTTGTTTAAAATCCTATAGAGGAGGGGGAGGAAAGATTCTAGGAGCCAGAGGGGTCAAGGCCATAAGATCACATCCCACAGCATTAACTAACCTAGGTTCATAGGGGCTCACAGAGACTGAAGGGACAACAAAGGAGCCTGTTCTGACCTAGGTTCTCCGCATATATGTTAAGGTTTTGTATCTTGGTGTTATGGTGGGATTCCTAACAGTGAAAGTGGATACTGTCTCTGACTCTTTTGCTTGCTGTTGGGACTATTTCCTATTGGGGTTGCCTCATCCGGCCTTGATATGAGGGTATGTGCCTAGTCTCATTGTAACTTGTTATTCCACTAAAAAAATTTTTTTTTGATTCTTTGTGAATTAATGAACCTCAGTCTCACCCATCTCCTCTTATCTGCCCTCTGCCTTTACAATCTTACCTCACCAAATAAAAACATACAAACCAACCAACCAACCAACCAACCAAACAAACAAACAAACAAAACACCCCAAACCAACCAACCAAAAACCAAAACACTAAAAACATCTCACAGTGGAAGCTTTGGTGTGTCAGTGTGTCCCACAGTGTGTCCCCTCTGTCCTTACACTTTCTCTTTCAAGTGTTTATTGTAATGAATCATCACTTTAGTTCGAGGTCTTTGGCTTCTGTGACACCATCGGTATTGGATCCTCCCTAGAACTTCTCCTGGTCATCCTGTCGTTTCCCTGTGTCATGGAGATCTGGCAGTTTTGGATCAGCAAGACTGGCCCTTTCATGTGTGCCAAGAGTTCACAGATGATGTAGATTTTGGGGTGGGTGGGCCAATGCAAAGCCCTGGGTCTGGGTCTGGGTGGCAGCTGAGAAGGTCAGCCTGTAGGCTCCCCCTTATCTGCACGACCAGGGCAAGCTTTCCAGCATTGCTCGGGCTAGGGCACTCAATGCTTCCATCAGCAGGAGGCAGGGCCAACTCTCTCTGCTCTCTTGCTCTTGGGGCCAGGTCAGCGGAACCCAGGCCTCTAGAACCAGCACAACTATGCTTCCCAGTCAAGGTGCAACTACTCTCTCAAGGGGCTGGTCCAGTTCACCAGTTCTCTCAACCCCCTGGCTGGATCTCCACGCCTTTGCCATAAGGGACAGCTCTAGGCAAAGATAGTTCTTCTGTTCTCACGACCCCAAGGCCATCTCCCAACTGCCTCAGATGGTGAAGAAGGGTGAGGAAGTGGATGGTACATTCCCCCCATCTCTGCCCAGGCAATTTCATGAGTGGCAGAGCCCGCTCCCCTGTGCCCACACCCAGAGCGCTGCTGCCAGTGAGGGGCGGGGCCAGTTCTGCTCATCCCCTGGATATCCACGTGGTCCTTGGCAGGCACCCAGACCAGAGAAGTCTCTAGGATCTCTAGTTATAATATGCACCACAGACACTCACACTGACCCCCGTCACTGCATAGCCAGGGACCCAGACATGGCCCACAGCAGCAGCAGCAGCAGCAGCACTGGTTGAGACTTCCCCATGGCCTCAGGCGACAGGGATGGTTACTCAGAACAGATAGCTATCACTCTCCATCCTCTCCATCTCCCTTCGAATGCTCAAACCATTCAGCTCCTCCTCTCCCATCTGCCTACCACACACTTGCGTATGATAGCAGCAGTTCCCGCTGTGGTCAGGTCTCATGGCTGGTGGGACTCTGGGTGACCTCTGACTGTGCTGTGTGGTATGGCCACTGGCGGAGCCTCTGGGGGTTTACAGCCCGCCTGTGCGACATGGCAGGAAGGTCTGTGGACATCTCTCCATTCTCGTCCCAGGTTGTGTGGTAGTGGGCTGGGGTCTGGGGGTCTGTGGTCTGCCTGTGCTGTAAGGGCTGTGGCAGGTCTGTGAGTGTCTTTCTCAGTCTGCGCGGCATGGTATGGCACTGGACAGGTCTCTGTCTTCCTCTCCTGCTCTTTTCTGAAGGGAAATAGAGGAGGAGTGGTCCTGGGATGGGGAGGGTGGGGGTGGAAGGAGAGGAGGGAGGGAAACTGTAGTTGGGGTGTAATATGTGAGAAGAGGACAAACAAATTAAAAAAAATCACACTGTAGTTCACTGTCAGAATCAGGGCTCAGCATGGAGAGCAGGGAAGGGGTGGGGCGGGTGAGGCGGGGAAGCTCATCCCACAGTATGAGACGTCTGTGCATTGTAAGAACTGCAGCCCCTCACAGGGGGCGCCATTAATGCCTTACATTTATACCTGGAAAGTACACTGCAAAGCATGGAAAGACTGAAACACTCCCTCACAGCTACATGGTAAGCCCAAATATTTACAGTCCTCACAGCATGGTGCAACCCACAGTGGTGACGTGAAAAATAGGACACCAAAGGACCACGGTGTTCAGAAGAACAAAGTCTCGAATGTCATGGTTGGCATGGTGCAAGTGGTCACTGCTAGTCAGGAGAGGTGGGAAAGACTGAACCAGGAAGGCCCCAGCCCAGATCATAGGAAAGAGCCAAACCCATGAGAAGATAGAGAAAAAACTTAGAGGGAAAGATGGTTCAAATTAGAGTGGCTTCTCTGTTCCTGCAGGGAATCGGAAAGAAATAAGAAAAGCAATCAGTTTTGGAGCAAGATACGTTAATAGCTACCTATGAATTTCCCCTTGTGCTCATCTGAGAAGATAAATTTGAGAGGATGTCATAGTTGAGGATCAACCGCAATGTTGAATACGGTCTGGAACTAGCTGGCTTTACAAAGTAGAAATAGTCTGGCAGGGGCTAGATTGTTCCACTCTTGCAAAAGCTGCAACTGAATGTACTTCAGATCAGAGGGAATGGGGAGAGGGCGCTGGGCCAAACACATGTAGACAGGTGCTGTGAAACTTCTCCACACAGCTCTGCCAAAGTACTCATGGGTGACCTTGGCATCTAACTGGAAAAGCATGCTTTTCCATGCCTGCCTCTGGGGAGGTTGAGACCTCCCGGCTTATCTGGATTTGATATTGAGGTGATATTTGAACACATCACTCGGAAGGTGTCAGAACTGGCAATTCCCTGCTTGTGTCTGGCTCTGTCCATGCCTCCATCCAAACTCAAGCCTTTTTATCTCTGAGAATAATGAGCCTGTTGAATACCCATGGTAATATCATTTGCGATGTTGGCATATTTTGAAAAAATAACAGAAAATAAGTCTGTCTTCTGACCTAGTCTTTTATCCTTAGAGTGAGCAGGGTTTTCTGCTCTGCCTGTTAACTGTGGTTAACAAAAATGTGGATAGTAGCATCATGAAACAGAGTGGACCTGTATCATCTCAGGACAGGTGTGGTTTCAGCTCAGCAGGCTTCTTTGTATAACTGAAAGCGACAGTCATTTATTCTCTCAAACTTCTGGAGTCAGCTGTCAGTTTGTCCACTGTTCCTTTGGGTGGAGTTCTTCCTCGTCTGTTCTGGGCATTAAGTGGTGCTTGACCATCCTCGGTGTGTCTTGGCTGGCAGTGGCCGTGACAGTTCCTCTGTCTCTTATGTTCCCACTTCACTTTCCCTCTGTGTCTTCACATTGTTCTGTTTTCCTCTTATAAGGACATCGTAACCTCACCTTAACTCAAGTACACCTGTAAGGTACTTCCATGTAATGGCGCATCTGTAGCTAGAGCAGATTAGGACATGGACATGTCTTTTTGAGTAGTATTATTCAACCCCATAATCAGTGGGACCTATTTATACTAACTTATTGGAATGAGAATGGGGAGTGAGGGGAGGAAACCCAGGCTGGGGAGAAAGGGAAGCAGGCAGGACAGGGATGCTGTGAGGTTTGTCTTACCTCTGGTTTACTCCACGAAGACAGTCAAAGACCTAAAGAATGCTTTAGGTTGTATTATCAGTGAACTCTGGAAAGTAGAGGTCACAGATGGGTCTTTCTGCCTGCCTGCCTGCCTGTCTGTCTGTCTGTCTGTCTGTCTGCTTGCCTGCCTGCCTGTCTGTCTGTCTGTCTGCCTGCCTGCCTGCCCGCCTGCCCGCCTGTCTACCTGCTTGTCTGCCTGCCTGCCTGCCATCTGCATTCCTGCCTGCCTGCCTGCCTGCCTGCCTGCCTGCCTGCCATCTGCATTCCTGCCTGCCTGCCTGCCTGCCGTCTGCATTCCTGCCTGCCTGCCTGCCTGCCTGCCTTCCTGCCTTCCTGCCTTCCTGCCTGCCTGCCTGCCTGCCTGCCTGCCCGCCCGCCTGTCTGCCTGCCTGCCTTCCTGCCTGCCGTCTGCATTCCTGCCTTCCTGCCTTCCTGCATTCCTGCCTTCCTGCCTGCCTGCCTTCCTGCCTGCCTGTCTGCTTATCACCTCATGTAGCTATCATTTTTATGTGTGGTGGAAACACTTGAGGTTTACCCTGAACAAATTTCAAATATATAGTTGATCACCATGATTACATTAGCTCTCTAATTATCTAGTAAAGCCTCTGATGTTTGACTAACTCACCCTTACCTCCCCTACTCATGGCACACACTATTCTATAACTTTTGATGGTGCATAGGGATTTTTATATGTTGGTGTTTGGGAACAGTGTGGCAAGGAACATGGGGTTGCAGATATTGCTTAGAGACAGTGATTTTATTCTTTGGAGAGCAACCCAGGAGAGGAAGAAGATAGCTGTCATATGTTTTCCTTCCTTCATTCCTTCCTTCCTTCCTTCCTTCTTTCCTTCCTTCCTTCCTTCCTTCTTTCCTTCCTTCCTTCCTTCCTTCCTTCCTTCTTTCCTTCCTTCCTTCCTTCTTTCCTCTCTGTTCTCTCTATCTCTCTCTGTCTCTCCCTGTCTCTGTCTCTCTTACCAACCATCCTAGCTTTGAGGTAATATTGTGCTTTGAATCACATTTCTCTGATGATTAATGATACTGAATACTTTCCATAGGCCTGATACCTGTTTCTACATTCCTTTTGGAAAAATTCTTGTTTGAGTCCTTGCTCAGGATTAGCTGAGCTGTTTTGGATTTTTGTTTTACTGCTGAGTTGAAGGAGAGTATTTATTCATTTGGATAATAACTCATTATCAGATATATGGTTTGAAAACATTTTCTCTCCTTAGGTCACATATTAATGTTGATACATCTTTCTTTTATGTGCAAAAGCTCCTTTATTTGATATGGTTCCTGTTTTTCACATCGCCTTAGCCTTGGGTACATCTCTAGAAAAACTATTGCTAAGAAATGCCAGAGAATTTTTTCCTGCTAGGACATTTCTTTTTATTTTTGTTTATGACTCTTATGGTTTCAGACATGTTTAAATATTTAAGACAATTGTCTACTTTCGAGTAAGATAAAGCCAATGCCGTTTTTCTGCATGTGGATGTCCTTTTTTCCCTCAGCGCTACTGTTGAAGAGCAAAATTCTTTTTCTAATGCATATTTTTGGCACTCTTGACAAAAATTATTTGAAGCTGTATGGTTAGGTTTATTTTTTGAGCTCTCTATATGTTTGTTTTTATGACAGCACAATATCACTCCTTTACTATTTACTATTATAGTTTATTACACACACACACAGACACAGACACAGACACACACACACACACACACACACACACACACACACTTCCATTCTCAGTGCTCGAGCTCGAACCCAGGGCCTTGTGCATAAAGGCAAGAACTCTCTGTGTTTCTGAGCTGTAAATACACATAATTTGGTATCAAAAAGTTATGCTCTCAACCTTTTGAAAAGTTAAGATTATCCTGGATGCTTGATGTTTTTGGCCTCTGTGTACATTTTAGGGTTGTTTTCTCGGTGTAAACGCTGCTGTTGAAATTTTGTAGATAATGTTGGCAGTCACTACAATCTTTTGAGCCTTGTGTAGTGGGAGTGGTACAAACCCTTCCCATATAGAGCTTTGTTAATGACACAGTAGGTTTATAAGGGAAGTAATCTATTGAATTGAAATTGTTTACTGATGGGGCTTCAAGAGACAATTAAACTTGCTCTTTGTAAATTGACCTTTGAAATATTTATTTGTATGGGTTTGTTGAAATAGTACTGGATTTGTCTTTGAACTGAGGGTTCCTTTAGAATATTACTCTGCTTGTTGAGACAGCACAGGATTCTAGGAAACAGCTAATGTTTTCTGCGCAGGTGGGGCAGATTTGAAGGGCAGTGATCCTTAGATTACTGATGTTGGCAGGTTGAGTGGATGAGCAAGAGGCCATGTGTGACACGGGAACCCGTGTGAGTACACGTGGAAACCATGTGAATACACGTGCACAGAGAGCATAGGAACTGGGAAAGAACTGTTAACTGCTTGTTCTGGTCCAACTTCAAACTGAGGGTCAGGGACCAGCAGTAAGGCCAGTATGAAGGCCTCAGGAGAGCTATTTTCTAAGGGCCAGAAGCAACCTTCTGTACAACCACAGGACTTAGAGAAAAATTCAGAAACAGCTCATTTTTCTTCTTGTCTGGATAAGCATCATTTGTTTTTTTTTTTTTCTGGCACAAGGCCAATTCTGTCCTTGAAAGACACCGGGCCCGAGACATGAGCTTGATACCAGATGCTCTTGTGGCTTTTTCCACTAAGGATCTCGACCCACTGCTGTGGAAGACTGTAGAGAACTTCATTCCCAGAGGTTGTCTGTGAGGGCGGAGATATTTTCCTGTGCCAGGCTTTCTCAGGTTGACTCTGGTCCTACATCTTTCTAGAAAGCTCATAACACCATCTATGAATGTGGCCACTTGGGGATAAAGGGGTGAAAGATCAGTATTTGTGAATATCTTTGTCTTCAGTGTTAATTGTTATTTGTTAGAAATGATGTATTCTATTTTATTTGTGACGAATGACTTTTTACTTTCAGCTTTTGCTTTAGTCATGTTCTAATAGACACAGTAAGGTGTGGTGATTATTGTATTTCACTAAACTATTTTCTGGTGTTGATCTCTGTTAACTTATAAGTTTGAAGACCCTGAGCTCATTTTATATGTTCAATAGCCTTTAGTCTTTCTCAGTGTACCACTTTCATCTTTCTTTTGCTTTCTAAATTTCTACTTGTTGTATGTGTATGTATGTGTACATGTACTATGGTGTATTGTGTATTTATATGTACACATGTACCATGCTGTGTATACATGCGTGTATATACATTCACCATTAACTCGTATGTGTGTGTGTGTGTGTGTGTGTGTGTGTGTATGTGTAAATAAGTACCATGATATATTTGTATATTAGAGGACAACTTTTGGAAGTCAGATCTTCTTACACCATGTGGGTTTTGGTGATTAGACTCAAGTTCTAAGGCTTAGTGGCAGAACCTTTACCTACTAAGTTTGGTTGTGTTCCCTTTAAAGCCCTATGGCATTCTAGTTAGTTAGGGATTAGTCTTCTTGAAGGCACATTACTGAGTATATTCGTTTTTGTTCTATTGCTGTGATGAGGTGTCATGACTAAGGCAACTTATATAAGGAAGCATTTAATTGGGGACTTGCCTACCATTTTAGGGAATTTGTTCATGATTATCATGACAGGAAGCAGTCATGCATGGTACTAGAGTGGTAGCTGAAAGCTTTATATTCTGATTTTTGGGAATAGGGAGAGAAGGGAGGGGAATGAGCTTTGAGAACCTCCAAGCCCACTCAAAGTAACATATCTCTTCCAACAAGGCCACACCTCGTTTATCAAGGCATATCCCCTAATCCTTCCCAAACAGTTCCACTCCCTTGTAACTAAGCATTCAGATCTATAAATCAATGAGGGTGAGTCTCATTCAAGCCACCCTTGGGCATGGATGAAAGCTCTTATGAATGACACTTGTCTTTCATTTAATGATGGTCAATATGATTTTCTCTTTGTTTTTGTAAACCATAGACTTTGTTCTAATTAGTGTAAGGCATCTTTTTGCTTCTGGAAATCTTGGATTTGTTGTTGATCAATGTGAAGAGACAAAATGTTCTATTTCTGTACCAGACTCAGTTAGGGGCCCAGTGTGTGTGTGAGTATGGTAGGAGGAGGGAGTCTATTGCTGGAGTTAGCCATGACTTTAGTTCTGAAGGAGGCAAAAAGGGGAAGCCTGCAAGCAGATAAGTGAGGTCAGAGAATGCCATAGACCAGCTGTTCCCAAGCAGACATTGTACAAGAAAGCAACTGGGCAAAGCAATCCCAAGATGGCTGCGGAGGGTCTGTGGGAAGCTATTTCCCTAAAAGCTGCTGTTCAAGAGACTGCTCAGCAGGGTCAGCCAGCAGTCAGGAAGACAAGCATTTCAGTCTTGTCCTTCACCTAGACAAAGTTGTATTCTGTTTTCACTTTCTTTTTATGAGGCAGGATATTTCTATACAGCACCGGATGGATGGCTTAGATCTTGATATGTTGACTATGTGTCATTGACCTTACAAGGAGCCCCCTGCCTCTGCTTCCCATGCTGGGATAACAGGCATGTATTTCCATGTCTGGTTCATAATTTTATTTTTGTTATTTAAAGATTGAACAGGGGGTGAAACAAGATTTTCATTTAGATCAACTTCTACTAAGAAGAAACCTTTACGTAAAGCAGTGGTTCTCAACCTGTGAGTTGCAACCTCTTTGGTGAAGCTTAATCTCCAGAACTATTTATATTATAATTCATAACAGTAGCAAAATTATAGTTATGAAATAGCAACAAAAATTTTATGGTTGGAGGTCACCACCTCATGAGGAACTGTAATAAGGGGTCACAGCAGGAAGGACAAGAAGCACTGATTTAAAGGAACAATGTTGTAAGGTAGGCAGGTGTGAGGTGCCTGGAAGTGCAGGTGGTCAGTGAAGAGGGCAGGTGTGAGGTACCTGGCAGTGCAGGTGATCAGTGAGGAGGGCAAGTGTGTGAGGTGCTTGACAGTGCAGGTGGTCAGTGAGAAGAGCAGGTGTGAGGTGCCTGGCAGTGCAGGTGGTCAGTGAGAAGAGCAGGTGTGAGGTGCCTGGCAGTGCAGGTGGTCAGTGAAGAGGGCAGGTGTGAGGTACCTGGCAGTGCAGGTGATCAGTGAGGAGGGCAATTGTGTGAGGTGCTTGACAGTGCAGGTGGTCAGTGAGAAGAGCAGGTGTGAGGTGCCTGGCAGTGCAGGTGGTCAGTGAGAAGAGCAGGTGTGAGGTGCCTGGCAGTGCAGGTGGTCAGTGAGAAGAGCAGGTGTGAGGTGCCTGGCAGTGCAGGTGGTCAGTGAGAAGAGCAGGTGTGAGGTGCCTGGCAGTGCAGGTGGTCAGTGAGGAGGGCAGGTGTGAGGTGCCTGGCAGTGCAGGTGGTCAGTGAGAAGAGCAGGTGTGAGGTGCCTGACAGTGCAGGTGGTCAGTGAGGAGAGCAGGTGTGAGGTGCCTGGCAGTGCAGGTGGTCAGTGAGGAGGGCAGGAGTGAGGTGCCTGGCAGTGCAGGTGGTCAGTGAGAAGAGCAGGTGTGAGGTGCCTGGAAGTGCAGATGGTCAGTGAGGAGGGCAGGTGTGTGAGGTGCCTGGCAGTGCAGGTGGTCAGTGAGGAGGGCAGGTGTGAGGTGCCTGGCAGTGCAGGTGGTCAGTGAGGAGGGCAGGTGTGAGGTGCCTGGCAGTGCAGGTGGTCAGCGAGAAGAGCAGGTGTGAGGTGCCTGACAGTGCAGGTGGTCAGTGAGGAGAGCAGGTGTGAGGTGCCTGGCAGTGCAGGTGGTCAGTGAGGAGGGCAGGAGTGAGGTGCCTGGCAGTGCAGGTGGTCAGTGAGGAGAGCAGGTGTGAGGTGCCTGGAAGTGCAGATGGTCAGTGAGGAGGGCAGGTGTGTGAGGTGCCTGGCAGTGCAGGTAGACATGGGAATGATTTTGTAAGCTCCTGCTTTGTTTATCTGCAGCCTGTTCTTGAGTCACATCTAAAAGAGTTCCAGTTTACACATACAGACACACTAATTCACCAGTTCACAGAGTCAGAATTTCACCATGGAAGTCAATGTTGTTTCCAAAGTGCAAACATCAGATCTAACCTTGTCATTTTCCCCATGTAAAACCAAGGATCAGGGAGAAAATGTCCTCATGTCTTTCAGCTTTGAGGGGCTGTTCTTTTGTCTTATTTTTCTACATGTATAGCCACTGACACACCTACTTTTTAAACTTAGTCTCTTTAAGACCCCTGCCTTATTATCAATAAAGTTTCTGTCTGCTCTTGATTTGGAGTCTGCCATATCAGGAGTAGCACTGAGGCTGTTCAGATGTCCTACCCACTATAGTTTTATTCACCACCACTGTTGTGAATATTAACAGAGAAACTTATGTGTACTCTGTAGCCCCCTCATACTTTAATTAGCATAATATTACAGTGTTAAGCTATAACAGCAACCACACAGAAATATGTTTAATGGATTACATGACCACCTACTGGCAAAATGCCTATGTTCATGTGAGGATATCAGCACAAAGCCTGCCTAGGAGGAGTCTTTGGAGGAATTTTAATGGTGATCATTCATATTGATCACATCGGTGATAATGGCCATATTAATACAAAGAGAGAAAGAGAGAGAGAGAGAGAGAGAGAGAGAGAGAGAGAGAGAGAGATGCTCCCTTCCCTATCCTTGTTACTTCAGACTCAACATGCATGAAGCCAAGCTTACAATATTCCATTCCAAGATATGTGTTTCTCCTCATTTTATCAGGCAAAGATTATTAAATTTATTTAATCGATAAGGATTATTAAATATGTTCCTAGGTTGTGGTGTGATGTTTTTCTATACAAAAAAACACAACAAAAACCAGACACAATCTAGAGGAACTGCCAAGCTAATTACATACCATGGCCTTGCCAACATGTCCTTCTGTAGTGAGAACATGTAAATCTTTTGGCAGTTTTGGAATACATACTATTATTACCACCAATGGTGACCACACTGTTTTATAGATCTCCGAGACCTTTTCTTCCTGTCTAATTGGAATTTTTACCCATTGACAACAATCTCCCCATTCCTCAGCCTCTACCCACACCCAGGCTCTGGGAACCAGCAACTACTCTCTGCTTCTCAGAGTTCAACTTGTTATATTGTTCATAAGGTCATGTGGTCCTTGGCTTTCTGTGCCTGGCTTATGTCAGTGAATGCCCTCCAGGTTTGTCCATACTGTTGAAAACCCACTCCGTTTTAATGCTGCCAAGCCCCACCTATTGCTGTCAATGCCTGGACTGGGGTTTAGGCTCCAGGTCTCTTTATTCACTGTTGGGTCTCTAGGACAAGTCACATTTGAGAGAAGGAAAGACTGAAGCTGAGCAGTTAGTAAATCTGGTGTCTATTCTTTCAACACATGCTGGCTTTTATCTCTGAGAGAAAAGATTCTCAGTGGAGACTGGCTTGGCTGTGTGGGGCATCAGAAATGACAGCTGTAAATGTGAGTTTCAAGAGAGCACCGAGTCAGGCAACACTTGGAATCCCTGTGTTCCAACAAGGAGGGCAGACAGGCAGGAAGCATTAAGAGGTAACTGGGGTTGTGAAGGTCAAATCTTGTGATGCTTATGGCACAAAGCAGTTTCAGTTGCAGTGGGTGCATGGGGAAGCATTGATCTGATCTTGCCAGTTACTGATCACACTTCCTTCTGGACTCCCACATCGGCGTAGGTGAGAACACTGGAACAGCGTGACCACCGAGTCAGACCAGGCCCTCCCGAGGTCATCCACATTGAAAGTTTACATTTGTTAGAGTCGAAGGATTAAACTGTCCTCTCAGCGTCTTTCATGCCTAGCAATTGGCAGGACAGAAGGTGAAATGCAAAGCTACACCTGTCTGTCCAAACTGTTCCCAGGACCAATAAACAATAGAATCCAAGGTATTTCTGAATTTGTACTTGGCATATTTTTGAGTGGTCCGTATCTTCCAGTTTAGCTTTTGCTTTGAAATTTAAGTAGTTAAAAAAGAAATATAAAGTGGAGAAAAGGCACAGTTTGACCTGACTACTGAATCCAATCCAATGCGCTCTCAGGTGAACCAGAAGACAGAGTTTATGTCACCTGACGCCTGTGGAGGCTGAAGCTCGTGGTGATTGTGGACAGCACCTTTCTAGGTTATGAAGAGAAGGTGGGAAATATGAAAATGAATAGGAGCTGAATGGTCATGTTTTGTGCTGACAGACTTGTGGGTTTGAGTAGCTGTAACTTGCCATCATGACTTCTGTTCTCCCTTGTTAATGGATTAGTCTTTCCCCTTGCTTCTCTTTACCATCCCTGTGATATTGTTGCTTCAGAACCACACACCTTGCTTGCATGTTCTCCTCACTCCTTCTCAACCTTCAGAAGCAGCACCTGGGACTTTGTCAGCACAAAGAGGGCGTGGCAGGGGCGCCTGATGACTTCTTAGCAAATACAGTTGACTAGTGGGTAGAAGTGTGTGCATACATCCCCTGCCCTTCTATCCCAGACCTTCTGTGACCTTCCTGCCCGATGACCCACAGAACCCACTGCTGTGATTCCTCCATAAATATATGTTTGCAGACCCGGATTCTCATGTTGACGTCAGCCCATCATTTTCATTCCTCTTGCTGTGTCAAAATTAAAGCAGGGGCAACTGGATTGTCTTAAGAGCTTCCATATTTTCCCACTTTGCTTAATTATCCACTAGAACTTTTTCCTTTGGACTTCAAGTATTTATTAGAACTGTACACTTGATGTAGTTTCTGTCCAATCCAAACCAATCATAATACACAATAAAACTTGGCAGTACTTATTAGGTTTCCCATGATAAAAACCAGAATTTTTAACACCAATCTCTGATTTCCTTGCCCATAGGCAAAGCAAGTAGCTATCTTAGGCCATGAAAGCAGCTCTGAGCAAACACAGCAAAATGACAAGTCTGGATCCAGTGTCTGGATAACTGTGTTATTTGAGGCCTAAGCTTCTCTTCATTATCTTTTTCCAGTGTGTCTGGTTCTATCCTAAGTCTCTGGGTTATCCAGATCCTGAGTCCCAGTCGTCCAGACAGTGTCAGAGGTGGGCTCCCTCTCAGGTTGTGGGTCTCAGGCTGGACTAGTCATCGGTTAACCACTCCCACAATTTCTGTGCCACCTTTACTCCAGCACATCTGGTGGGCAGTACAAATTGTAGGTCAAAGGTTGTGTGGCCAGATTGGTGTTCTACTCCCTCCACTGGATGTCTTGTCTGCTTACAGGAGATGGTTGGTTCAGGCTTTACAGCCCCTGCTGCTAGGAGTCTTAGCTAGGGTCAGCCTGATCGATTCCTGGAAATCTCCATTAACTAGATTTCTAGTCCCTGAGATGCCCGCTCTCCCAATTCCAGTTGTCTCTTGAAGTACTCTCCCCCTCCTTCCTCACACCGCCTGATCTTTCTTGTTACCATTCCCTGCAAAGCCCTTTACCCACGATAACTTCTATTCCCTCTTCCCAGGGAGATTCATATGTGCCCACTTGAGTTCTCTCTGTTTCTCAGATTCTCTTGGTCTGTGGGTTACAACATGATTATTTTTAACTTACAAGTGAGCACATACCATTTGTGTCTATCTGGGTCTGGGTTACCTCACTTTAGGATGATATTTCTTCTCTAGTTACATCCGTTTTCTTCTCTAGTTACATCCGTTTTCTTCTCTTGCAAATTTCATGATGCCATTGTTTTTTAATATCTGAGTAAAACTCCATTGTGTAGATGTACCACATTTTCTTTACCCGTTCTTCAGTTGAGGGACATCGAGATTGTTTCCAGTTTTGGGCTATTATGAATAAAGTTGCTATGAAGATAGTTGAACAAGAGTCCTTGTGGTGTGATGGGGTGTCTTTGGGTATATGCTCAGGAGTAGTATAGCTGGGTTTTGAGGTAGATTGATTCCAAATTTTCTAGGAAGTCGTCATATTGATTTCCAAAATGGTTATACAAGTTTGAACCCCCACTGACCATGGAGGGGTTTTCCCTTGCTCCTTATCAGCACCAGTATAAGCTGTCACTTACATTTTTGATCTTAGGCATTTTAACAGGAAAATGTGGGATCTTAGAGTCATTTTAATTTGCATTTCCCAGATGGTTAAGGATATCGAACATTTCTTCAGGTGCCACAGAAATTATGGGAGTGACCAACCAATGACTGGTCGAGCTTGGAACCTATGCCATGAGTAGGGTCACTTTGTGGGGTGTTTCCTATGACTGGCAAATCTGGATGCTTCATTTTACAGAAGCCTAGAACCTCTGCTTCAGAATTCAAATGTTCCCCATGAATATCATATTTCATAATCTCCCCTTTCTGTAAACATTAAGTCATCATTTGTAAGAAACTTAAAGTAATACCTTGTAAACATTATTAAGATAGCTTCAGGTTTAGGTGACCACACACCAGTGGATGGCCTCATATCTATGAGTATAGAAGGAACACAAATTAGACTCAGTGGGTTAATAAAATGTAAAAAGAGAAAACTCCAAGAAGGGAGGGGATTGGAGAGGTGAGAATTAGAGGGGAGGGGGAGAGAGGAGGGAATGAATATGTTCAAAGCAATGTATAAATGTATAAAATTATGAAAATTAATAAAAATATTACATATATAAGGTTGGGAAAAACACTACTATGTTACCTTGTTTAATATGGAATAGTGCTAGGAGTTGACAAGTTTCTCATTTACTTTAAAAAAGATTCATTTATTTTTATTTTATGTGTATGAGCATTTTGTCTGCATGAATGTGCATCACATGTGTCCCTGGTGCCTATGGAGGTCACTCCAGGACACTGGACACTGTATTCACAAGAACTGGAGTTAACAGAGAGTTGTGAGCCAGTGTGTGTGTGTGTGTGTGTGTGTTTCTGTGTGTGTGTGTGTGTGTCTGTGTGTGTGTGTCTGTGTGTGTGTATGTGTGTGTGTGTATGTGTGTGTGTGTGTGTGTATGTGTATGTGTGTGTGTGTGTGTGTATGTGTGTGTGTGTATGTGTGTGTGTGTGTGTGTGTATGTGTGTGTGTGTGTATGTGTGTGTGTGTGTATGTGTGTGTGTGTGTATGTGTGTGTATGTGTGTGTGTGTGTGTGTGTATGTGTGTGTGTGTGTGTGTGTGTGTGCTGGAAAGTGAACTCTGCTTTGTAAGAGCAGCAAGTGCTCTTAACCACTAAGCCTCTTATTTATTCATAAAAGAAGTTATGGTTGGGATTCTTATTTTGATATTCTAGTTGTATGAAATATTTCAGTAGCCAATGTTATGTTTAAATAATTCCTTTTACAAGGGTGAATATTTAGTCAGTTAACTATGTATGGACAGACAAATTACTCATTATAATAGAAACTTTTTTCTTTTTCTTTACATTTAAGGGGAAAATTGGTGTTGATTGTGTAGACTTTTAACTATCAGGGCACTGGAGAGTTTGCAGGGTTCTGTGCACTCCGGCTGGGCATTCTGACAGTCTCTCAGGATTTTTAAACACTCCTGGTTATAAAAACAAATTTTCATCTTTACTTTTCCAAGCTGTCTCCTTACATATAGAACTGCAGGAAAAAAAATCACCATTTCTGCTTTTATTGCCTGATTGCTTGAGAGTTAATTGGTTCAGCACCTGGGCAGAAAGCTATTTTGGCAGAAACTCTATTTTCTTCAAGTTCTAGCCATAAAATTCTGGAGAGTGAATTGTAATCAGGGGCTCAATTGTAAAAACTATGGAGCACATAAGAATACTAATGTGTGAGCTGAAGAAACTGCAGTGTACTCATAAGGAGTAAGGAAAGTTTTTGAACTGTAACCTGGTATTAAAAGTTCATATTTTGTACTGGGGTTTAGGTCTAGGATCTGAACTACTCACTCAGAGCAGATTAGTTAATCTAGATATTTCCTTCTTACTATGAATTTCCCACAAATGAATTATTTTATACTTTTTGATAGGAATTAACTTTTTGTCTCTAGTGCTTCTAAATTGGTTGATTAGAGATAACATGGGGATATTAACTAGTGCATCTTAAACTTTTTATTGATTATTTATGAATTTTGTATGCGATACCTCAATTCCACTCACCTCCCTATCCCTTCATATCTGCCCTCACATTTGTTCTCTGCCCTTGCAACCTCCCCCCAAAGAAATCATCATCGTCATCACCATCGCCACCACCACCACCACCACCAACAAAAACAACCACAAAAACAACAACATCTTGTGGAAGCTGCAGTTTGTCATAGTGTGTCACAGAGGATGCCCTTTAGTCCAAACATCTTTACTTGCTAATGTTCACTGCAATAAGTCATTCGCCTGTTTCGAGACCTCTGGCTTCTGCTACACTGTCAATCCTGCATTTTCACTGGGACTCCTCTCAGACATCCATTCTGTTCTGTGTCATAGAGATCCTACAGTTTTGGATCTTCGGGAGCTCCTACACACCCTCCAGCAGTTCATAGATGGTATAGATGCTGTGGTGGACCAACTCAAAGCCTGAATCTGGGCCTGGGTGGTAGATGACGTATTCATCTCTCCCACACCCACACCACCAAGGCCAGCTCTCCAGCACTGCCACAGCTAGCTCACTCAGTGCTGCAGTGAGCAAGGGGCAGGACCCCTTGCTCTCATGCCCTTGGGGCCAGCTGTACTGTGCTGCCCAGGTGAGGTGCAGGGCCCACTCCTCCAAGTGCTGAAGCCAATGGGTGTAGCCTGCTCTGCACAGCATTTGAACATCAACATGGTCCCAGGTGGAAGCCCAGACTAAGGATGTCCGAATGTGGTAACATGGACCACCGACACTGACACAGACCCCCTGCTTCTTCATGGCCATGGACCCAGATGTGGCCCTCAGTGGCAGCCTGGGCCAGGGCTTCACCATGGCCCTAGGCCATGGCATCGGAAGCTACTTGCATCAGGATGTTCCTCACTACCCTCAAGTCTCTAGTTCTGCCTGTCTTCATGGTGCTTCTCAGTCTCTCCCATCCATCCACCACATACCTGCACATTGTAGTGCATGGCAGACCATAAGACAGACAGGCCTCTGGATGTCTTCCCCACACCCATAGCTCATGGTGGTAGGCAGGCTTCTTTGACTATTGCATTTCAAATATGGTCCCTCATTCTTCTCAACTTCTTGGATGTTGTCCTATCTTTTATATGATTACCATATTAACTTATGATGGCAAATGTCCTATATGATGACAGTGTTCGGGCCAAGTTCTCTCCCACTTTAACCAGATAGGAGAGAGGTCTCATGGTTAGCCTGGGTGGAAGCAGAGCTGCAGGAAGGGGACCTGGACCCAGCGGGGATTTAAGGGTGTGCTGGGCTTTGAATTGGGATCCTGGGCCTCTAGTAACAGAACATGGGATTCCTTCTCAGTTCCTTTGGTTATTGAGCTGCACTCACTGAGTGCTTTATTGCTCCAGGATGGAGCACACATGAGGCTGGGTTTCATGGCAGTTGTGTGCTTATACAGATGGAAGACAACTTTCTGAGACTGTTCACCTTCTCCCTGTGCACTCAGTGTTGTCTGTGGGCAAACGGCACGATAAACCCACAGAGGACTAACTGTTACGATAAACCGAGCAGAGGTCTAACTTCTCGTAGGCAGCAGGAGCACTTGCCCCTGCAGCTGTGAGCGGCATCATTCTCATCTCCCGTGTACAACTTTCTCATCTCATTTATTTCCTTCCTCTGCCAAGGGCAAGTGTCCTTCTGAACGGCGAGGTTCCGGCCTTGCTTCACTTTAGAGTTTCACTATAGACTGATTCCAAAAACTGCATTTAATTTCTCATATCAGAACTTCATGTAAACGAACCATTGTATATACTTAGCTTTCTCTTTTGCTATTTATTTTGGTAAATATTTTTATGTAATTTTACAGGTACATAAGATGATGGTTGGTATAATATAGTTGATGAAATAACTGCAGTGAAGCAAATTAACAGTTCATCTCCTCTCAGAGTTTAGATTCTTTTCTCTCCCCTCCCTCCAGCTCTTCCTCCCCTTCTTCATCGTGGTGAAAACTGGAATCCATTTTGGGGAAAGTTCTCAGTATATCTAGGACACACATGACTGTAGCTGTCGAACACACATTTAGCCTTTCACCCGTCATAATTACAATGTAATTCTTGGTTGTTTTCCATTCAACATGTTCACATGATTCTCTCCTGCTACTGCTTGGTGCTGAAATTAACTCAGTCTTACTAATATATATATATATATATATATATATATATATATATATATATATATATATATATATATATATATATTATGAATAGACCTTAATTTATCTATCCTTTTTTATTTTTATTTTTTTTTTTGCTAATCATGACTTTTTCTGAGAGAAGGTAAGTGAAAAGCAAATATTCTGAAAAGAAACCACATGAGGCATGGATGAGAACACCGCTCCCACCTAACTGTGTTTATCTTAGTGTAGAATCTGTTAGTTTTCGTCAACTTCACAGAAACTAGTCACATGGAAAGAGGGCACTTCATTTGGAAGTTGCCTCCATCTGATTGGCCTGGGAGCTTATCTGTGAGATTTTTTTTTTTTTAAATAATGATTGATGTGGGAGGGCCAATCCACCATGGGCAGGTGGTCCTGAGTCGTGTTAAAAAAAAAAAAGGAAGAAAGCCAGTAAGCCAGTAAGCAGTGTTCCTCTACTGTATCTGCTCCAGTTCCTACTACTAGATTCCTGTCAAGGTTCCTGTCGAAGCTTCCCTCAGTAATGGAAAGTAATCCAAATAAACCCGTTCCTTCTCTAACTTGCTTTTGGCCCTATCCATCACAACTGGAAAGAGTTGGGGGACTTTCCAAGGCATTGTTCTGAAGCCTTAGTACTGAGGTCATGGTGAGGTGATAGGATAGAGAATTTTGATGCTAGTTAAGTGCTTTCAGCTGTGTCGCTCAGAAGACCGACCATGTTCTTCCCCCATGACTACAGGGTTCTGAGCTTTCACGGTGATGGGTGGGTGGGTTTTTGTGGGCGGGTTTATTTTCATCCACCATGGCTTTCGAAATTTGAGAGCTTCTCATTTGATATTAATTAATTAATTATTCATTTATTGTATATAAGTACACTGTCATTGTCTTCAGACACACCAGAAGAGGGCATCAGATCCTGTTACAGATGGTTGTGAGCCACCATGTGGTTGCTGAGATTTGAATTCTGGACCTCTGGAAGAACAGTCAGTGCTCTTAACCACTGAGCCATCTCTCCAGCCTGAAAGCCTTCTTCCTCGATTCCCTTTCTCTCTGTTCTGTTCCATCTGAAACTGTTATCATTTGGATGGATGGTTAGATTTCCAAGGACATTCCTCATATTGCCTTTTCTTTTTCTTTTATCTTCCATCTTTTGGTAATTTTGACGTGCTTTCTGATTTTTCTTCAAATTTCCTATCAAGTTTAAATTATTCATTTGTATTACTAAGCTGTTAACTTCCAAACGATGTTCACTCATTATCTGAATATTTCTGTCAAGAAATAAAAAAAATAGTAATCTGTTCTTGTTTAGTAAGTTTAATTTTTTTTCTCATCTTTTCAATGACATCATGCTGGCTTCATCCCCTCTTTATGCCAGCTGCACCTCTTAGGTCAGCACTGGACCCTTATTTTATTTTTATCTTCTTTTTGAACAGGGGGTCTCAGACTCCCATGTAGCTTCAGGTAATCTTGAATTCCTGTTTCTCTTCTTGCATTCATTACCCAGAAGCTGGGGCTGCATGGGGCACACATTGTGGCAACCTCTAGAGCTCTCTCCTTCTTCCGGAATCCCCTGTAGCTGACTGACATCTGCCTAGTGAATGTAACAGTAGGGCTCTGAGAAGCTAATGAACCCTGTGCTCCTGAATGGGTCTCACTGATGGGCTTGGCTGCAGAGGGACTTCTGGGCTGTTGGAAACCTTCGGGTCAGTGTCTTTGTGCCTTTGTTCCTGATATGGTTTGATAACTCAGGGAGGAGTATCCATCTTTAGGGTCAAGTCCTGTGCTGGGCAGCTGATATCCTGGGAGCCAAGTAGAAGCTCCAGATTTTGCTGAAACTTTTTCATTTCCGGTGTCATCTAACCTTAATTTTGCCTGGATTTTTGAAGAATTTTAAAGAACTTCTCTTTAAAACAAAAGTCTAATGTAATATTGACATGAAGGGGGAGAGGAGTTAACTACTTTCTAAATGGCTACCTAACTGAAATCTTCAGGTTTTATTGCCCATTCCTGATGCTATTCACCAGAAATACCAGATGTCCCCAGTTCCTGATCAGTCAAGGTTTTCCAGCTGTGATAGGTCTTTCCCAAATCTGTATGCATCCTCATACAATCAGCTATATGAACTCTGACCTCTATTTCTTGTTGCTCTTCTATGTCATTTGCCTTCCCTCTCTTCCATCTTTTGCTTCTTCCTTCTCCCCCTTTCCTTTATCCTCGTCTGCTTCAATTTCACATTTGGTAACAAGAAAAGATCATCCAAGGCTGGATGAGAAAAGAAACTGTTGGCTTTTATTTTGACTGAACTTCAGAACAGTTCCATAGTGTTTCAGAGTTCCTGAATTTGTAGGGTCAAATGGAATTCACTGCTCAGTTTTCTTTTTCTTTCTTTAAGTTTTCTTTATTTATTATATATGAGTACACTGTAGCTGTCTTCAGACACACCAGAAGAGGGCATCAGATCTCATTGTGAGTCACCATGTGGTTGCTGGGATTTGAACTCAGGTCCATCTGGAAGATCAGCCAGTGCTCTTAACCACTGAGCCATCTCTCCAGCCCACTGCTCAGTTTTCAAGTCCGAAAGGTGGAGTCATAAGGGAGGAAAGTGTCTCAGGTGTCAAAGGCACAAAGCCTGCAGAATTTCAGCAGAGGGGTGAAGTGGAGGTGGAAGAAAGCTAATTCTGAGGTTGGACAAGCAGTTCTGGATAAAAGAATAAGAAAGTTCTCTGGGGACCAAGTCAGAGGTAAGCCAAATTCTAACGTCTGTTCTTTTCCAAGTCGAGAGATGCTGCTACGCATGGACTCTGGACTGGATGTGGCAAAGCCTTTCTTTGCCTGCCAACTCCATCGCCTGCCTGGTTTAAAGATCAAGCTATAGAAGAGATCCAGTTATGGGCTTAAAAAAAAAAAAAAAAAAAGACAGAAAAGCAGCTAAGGAAAGAGGGAGCCAGGAAGAGTATATAGTTAGATTAACTTAACAGGAATAATAGGAAATAACCTCGATCCAGGTTTTGGCTGAGCTTACAGCTGGTGAAAGGAACAGGGATAGTGTTGCCACTGAAGAGTTACTGGGGAGGGCTGTAGTGAGCCTGCTGGCTAAGAGCTTGAAGGGTTTCCCATAGCTTGCCTGCTGGAGTGGAGACAGTCTCACTTTTAGCTTTCTCAGGTGGCTGTGCCACCATGTAAGCCAGGTGGCCATAGAATCCTGACATAGTCAATGTACTCATATCTTCAAAGTAGTCATCTGTGGACATGTGACTGACTGGAATGGTGAAAAAATTTGAGAAGACACCATGCTTATCTCAATTTAGGTAGAACAAATAAATCGTTGATAGTCACCGTGGTGTGAGTGTGTGTGTGTGTGTGTGATACTGAAAGAGTTAGTTTTTCTGTTTATTCTCTGAAAAAAAAAATAAAAAGAGAAACAACACCTGAAGAAAAAAAATATTTTTTTGATTGGCAAGCAAGTCTGTTGCTTTGGTCCAAGTTTTTTGCTGCCTCTAGATGTCACAATGTTGTCTTAGATGATACTTTATATTCAGTGCTCTTTTTGATGCGTGACTAATTTCTTCTGTCTAATCTTGTGAAGCTGTAGTAGAAAATGTCCTGCCATTTTTCAGCATGCTGCAGTTTCGAGAAAGCCACATGTGCTGTTTGCTTTGTGGTACCCAAAAGGGTAGTATTGGGATCTTCACGTGAGAGTCTAAAATGACAAGAAAAATAACGTTGGCTGAGAATGTAAAGGTAGATTATCAGCCAAATGATTCAGGTCTCCATGGTGACCCAGGTCTGTATGGTGACTTTTCCTATAGTTGATAAAAAGTTTTACCTAGTTTTCCTCACATGCTGAAATATAAGAGGATTCCAAGAATCAGAGACTATTCCCTTGGCAAATGATTATTGAGGGTGACAAATACTAAACAGGTATCTCCAGCAATATTTTCATCAGAGTCACAGTGATTACTGAAAGTAACTAAATGTTCTCAGACCCCATGCTGTAGTGAGAGTTTTGCTTTCTTTAAAAACCCAGTTATGTGAATGTTTTTATTTTAATTACAGGTATGGAATATTAGGCTGCTTCAGTTTGTCCATGGCCATTAACTATGATTGCCTAGTGCTCTAGTGGGATGTGACTTTTGCTAGCTGCACATAATTTAATTCTGGGGACTCTTGAGAGGGTGCAAGAGTCCAGGAAGGCCAGCAGCAGCTGTTGATCCCTCCTGCCTGATGCCCCTATTCCCTGCTGCTGTGGCATTTGCTATTGCTGTCTTGTTGGCTTGCCGGACTTCTGAATATTCTGATGTCAAAGATTGGCTTTGCCCCAAGAAACACAATGGTCCTAACCACCAGGAAGTTGTCTTTGTTTTTGGCTGGGAGATGTCTATGCCCCCTTTCCCCTCTTATCTCCTTTGTCTCCTATCTAGTATTTGGAGGTTGGATGGGATTAGGATGGAATAAGGGAGGGGTATAAGAACATAATAAAATGTCCCTCTTTCAAATAGCGCTAACCTGATGGTGACTTTCTTATGGGTGATTATCCTTGTAGAGCTGACTGATTACAAACCACAGCTCCACCATCACATCCCCTCAGTGTTCTGAGCATCCTCTGCATGATTTCCTCTTAACCCTTTTATGTATTATGACTTCTATTAATTCTCAAATGTCAAGGATCTATATTGAGAGGCCATAAGAAAGTATTCATGGAGGTGTCATCTTTAGTGAGTATAAAGACCTTTTGTCAGGCTTTGTAATGAAGAATAGAGGATTTCAACAGGCATGCTTTAAGCTAGCTGTTGCTGAAGGCTATAGCAACTCCTGTCTTCTAGCTTTGGTCCAGCCCTAGTAGGAAGGTAGAGCATGTCTAATGCTTCATGTACAGAGATATATCTGTGGATGGAAAGGTAAGAACAGTGTTACATCCCCTTGCCTCATTGGCCTTTTGGTTACTTTGAGCCCAACCTTTTGTCCTGGGTAGAATCTACCCATCTGTATCTTTTAGGCCTTGGGACCTCCACTCTTGAAGTCTACAGCAGCACGTATAACTCTAGCACGTAGAACGTTAACAAACTTGGGGTGATGTTGAGAAGTCTCTCGGGATGGTGGTCACTCACGGTGCATGATGGGAATGCATACTGAGAGAAGCAGCAATCCTTCACACCCTTGCTTCTTGCCGGCATAGATGAGTGGTTAGAGAAACGATGTCCGCAATCCCACTTTCTGAAATTTCAGCTTCACATTTATGCAGCTGTTCTTCTTTGTAATTATTTACTTCCTTGGAATTCCAGAAAGTTCTAGGATCTGTATCTATCTAACACTTGCCACGAGTGAATAACACGTTAGCACATTGCCTGCCACATGGCAAGCGCCTAGTAAATGTTTTGTTACCTTTTTTTCTAGATGAGACCAATGAAGTTGAAAATGTACATCTTGATGATTATGAGTTATTGAGGGAGATGGTGAGATAGTTCATGATAATCATCACGCACAAGCCAACAGCATTCTGAGATACCTCCAGTCAGACATTCTGGACTTAATGTAGACGATGGGAGGGGTTTATGGGACCTTTCATGGTTCTATCCAGTTTACTTGTCCCTTCTCTCTCTTGTGGATGCTCCTTTCACTAATTACCTTTCCCCGCTGTCCACTTACTATTTCACTGGCTACTTTTGATGGAGAAAAAAGGCTGAACTTTGAAGAAAGTGTATAAGCTTTGAAACCGAGCTCCCTTTTCTCCAGAATCCAGCTCGCTCTAACCATTGTTAGATGCTTTGTAGACTTTCATAATGGCTGTGGAATAGAACCATTGGGATTGAATCTACTTTATGAATAAATTGCATTCTAAAAGTTCATAAATGAGTTAATTGGCTGGAGATTTTACTAATCTTTTTACATATGTTATAAATGCAGTTTTGATTTTTTAGACCAGCCTGGTGGAGTACAACAGTGGAAGTTCTCAGTGGCCACATACTGTTTTCTAAGTTCTGGAAACTGGAGGTCTATGCTATGGATGGAGGAAAGAGAAATGGAAGGTTTCACCTTATATGGTACCATATTGACTCCATGAGAATTTCTAAAACATGCATTTTGGGGGGATGACTGTCACATCATGTTTTGTGTACCCCTGAATATTTCCCAGAACTTTTACTCAAGCTGTGGAAGAGTAGTGGGTCATAGAATTAAAGTATCTGGCTCTGGTAAAACTTACTGAATGCATGTACAACTTCCTAACCACAAAGTATTTTAAGGAGAAGTATTAATAAATGTGTTACCAGGCAGGTAAAACAAAGGACCCCAAGAATTAAAATTTCCCCAGCAATCCCATACCGGAGGCCCAGAAAGGCTGAAGCTCTGGTGCCAGGCGTAGGAGAGACTTTTCAGGAAGCTATTTCTTACAGTCTGCTAAGTCAGACCATCTTCAGGAGAGACTGTAGACAAGGCAGTGACCCAGTGATGGCTGCGACCACTCACTGACCAGGAGCACTTGGCTGTTCCTATCCCGGCCCTCTGTGTAAAGCTAAATTTCAAGGCAGCACAGTTACGTGGCCACACTGAGTCTTTTAAGTGCTGTAGTTTGGATGGATGTCTGAGCCTAGCTTGTGACTGGCAGGGTCCAGGCTTTGACCCCAAAAGCTCCAGGAATGTGAGGCTGTTTTGCAAATGTTGTAAATATTCTGTGATCTTAAATTGAGTAGGAAGAGAAGTGTGATTTGGTTCCTTTCTTCTCTTTTAAAAACAAAAATGATTAAATCTCTTAATCTAGGCTTACAAACCACGCTGTGTAATCAAGAACAGGAAATCCGTCCTTGAGGACATCTCCGGGTCTTCTAGTTCAATATTAAAAACACCTGCTCTCAATGAGTCTATAGTGGACCTTTATTAGGGCAGATATTTCTAGTTTTACTAAAGCATATTCCCATGGTACCTAGAAGCAGAAAAAAAAAAAATGAGCGCACACACAGGTCATAGTTAATAAGAGGCAGAAAAAATGAGAATTAACTACCTGTTTTTGTAATGTTGGAGAACTGGTCGTTTCCTATTCCTTCTTTAGTCTGGTTATTTGTCTCTCATTGCTTCCTCTGAAGCTGTTTGACTGCCAGGACCATTCTCAAATACGCGTGCAAGTTGTTCACTGCTTCTGTAGGGAAAGCCAGCAAAAAGCTGTTGGAAATACTCTGTGGTCTTTGGCACTAATCCACTGATCTTAGACTCTCTCCCAAACTCTGTTCATTTTACGATCTTAAACTCAGCGCATCTTAGTTGATTAGTTTTCCTGTAACTAAAACATAGGTGCAGCATGTGAGAATTTGGATGGCTGTTTGGTCCTCTCTCTTTTTTCTTTTAAATTGTATGTGTTTGGTATATGCATGTGATTATGCAGGTGCATGTGCCCATGTGTGCCCAGGCAGAGGACAGAGCAGGACACTGGGCATCTCCCTCTATCTCTTTGCATTATAGGTTTGAGATGGAATCTCTCAATGAGCCAGAAACGTGTTGTTAAGGCTGATGGGCCAGAGAACTCTCAAGATCTACCTGTCTCCATGCCCAGCGCTGGGGTGCTTTTATCTCAGGTGAATGTGGTGGGCTGCTATTGTTGCCATATTGGAATACACATATTCCTAGGAATAATTCCAGCAATTTGAGTCTCTCTGGTAAGAGACCCTCCCGAGACTCGCATTTCTAGGTGTGCATACCCCTTTGTAGCACTTCGACCTGCATCAAAAATAATTTAAAATGTCCAAGTGGGGTTTGAATGCTGCTCACAGTTCTAGTTTATGGACATATATTTTATATTCATGTAATTTTCTATTTTCTGCCCTGTCAGAGAAGCTGAAATAAACACATATATCCTAACAGAACAGTAGGAATGCAGATGCATTTTTACTGTCTCTCATGCCCAGTCAATTCTGAAGCCTTCGAAGAACAATTTTTGTTCATTTCCTCAGGATCCAGCCTCATTACCCCCCCCCCCCGAAGGCTTCATCACCCTTCATTCAGGCACACCAGCCTTGTCTCAGGTGATTAGCTTCATCTCGTGCCAGGGCAGAGTGCTGTATTACCCTCTGTGCCTCTGTGAGTCCCAGGACACTGGGGACATACCTTCCCAGCGTTAGTGCTGATGGCAGCAAGGAGCACTCTGCCAACTCCTTTCCGTACCGGTCCCTCACTTGGTGCTGTGTGCAGAATTCATTTAGCACTGACCTTCTTCACATGTGACCTGACAGTAAAGTAGAATTTACATGGTGTTCGCTGCAGTTGGGTCTCCTTCTCCACTTGTATATCCTGCCTGAAGTGTGAGTCACGGTCTCCAATTCCTTTTCCTGAGATCTGAATCAAGCTCTCAGGTTCCTTTTCTCTGTTAAATTTATGTTCTGCTTGCTTTCTTGTTCCCACCCAAAGACTGGAGACCTGTGGCTGGGTAGGAAATAACCTTTCAAAGCCGCGTTGTCCAGGCACACTGCCTTCCTGATGTTCCAAACCAGTTTTATGCACTGAGAAAAGTGTATGGTGAGAGGTGGAGGAGGGAGGAGGAGGGGGGAGGAGGGAGGGGAAGGGGGAGGGCATACAGGATTTTACTCTTATGGGAACTCAAAAATCTCTTGGAATTCTGGGAAGGGGGAGGGCATACAGGATTTTACTCTTAGGGGAACTCAAAATCTTTTGGAATTCTGGGTAAGGGAGCTGATTTCTAACCCTTCTGTGACAAGGGCAGAAATACAAGAACTGGAGAGGATACATAAATGATCCAACCCAAGAACTCTTCCTAACCCCCTGGTAGAAATCCTCCCCTTAAAAAAAAAAATCTGCCTCCTAATTCACCCTCTCCTGTCTGCTTTCTGCTTCTAGGCTATTTGCTTGGCTTACAACGAGGGGCTTTGGATCCTTCTTTGTCGTGCCCAACCTCGTCCCGCAAGGAAAAGATGCAACACGGCCAGGTTCTTCTCTCAGTTTTATTCAGGACTCCTTCTTGATGCTTGTGTGGAGGGGGAGCCCCGCCCGGGAAGCTCTCTCCTTTTATCCTCCCTGCCGTCCACCAGCTGAGGTGTCTTAACATAATTGGTCAGTAACGTGGTGTGATACTGTGATACGTGGCATGCGCTCTTGGGGTGTTTACTAGTTAGAGAGGGCAGAAGCCAGCGCCATCTTAGGGTGCGGCCCTTTGTCTCCAAATTCAATACGGCTCCCTACACTTCTTGTTCTGAAAAGCTGAGTGGGAAAGCTGAGTGGGAAACCATCAGGAAACTGGGAAGAAAAGGAGTTGGTCTGTCTCAGGTTGTTTGGACTAGATGATCTTGGTTAGCATAAGGCAGTTGTCCTTGGTCCTCTGAAGACACTGGCCCTATACGACTGCTTCTAGATTCTTGGACCCTCTGCCATCCTTTGTCCCTTTGGGCCTAGGAATGGTGGCTGCCAATTTGTTGTGTCCCCAGGGGATTCTCATTGTCCATTTGCATGGCTTTGTTGGTGAAGAACTTTTTTTTCTTAATTATCTTAAATTGAACATTAAAAAAAAAACTCTTTTATAGGACTCTGGCTAATATAATTCCTCTTGAATTTGACAGTTGGGTTATTTGATTAGTAAGCTTTTCTCTGACAAAGTGAAATACATCATAGAAAGGAAAGGCCTGTGCTCACACTGAAGTGCGAACGATTCACCACGTTTTAAGGGTTCTAGGACATTTTGGTTCAGAGGTTTGAAGGCAGAGGGGGAATGGGCAGGGATGGATTTTGAAACATTGTGCAGATGGGGGAGTGGGGAGCTACAGAAACTGCAAATTCCTCCCTTAGCTATGTCATAGTGAAGAGACACAGAGGGTGGGCGGCTGCTGTTGCCTTTTCTCCACCTAAACTCTTTTCTCAGTAACGTTGTCCCACCTGAAACAGCTTTTTTTTCAGAAGCGCTCCTGTCATAGCCTTGAAACACGGAACTTACATGGTTTTCTCAAGGGCACATAGTAAGTAACAAAGCGGGACACAAACTCAAGTAGTTTGACTTTTTAACTACTCAGTGTGTGTCTTTAACTCTGAATAGACACCAGTGGCCTTTATGAGTCCAGGCCACAAAGTTAATGGAGAAACCATTCCTTTGGCAGCAACCTTAGGACTTCAAACATTTAAACCTGGCTGGGCCCGAGTGTTCAGAAACCTATGAAAACTTACAAGAAAATAGCAAAGCCCCAAATTTAGAATCTGTAATCTATATCCAAATATTCCTTGGGGATATTATTTATCATTTTGTAACTGGGATATTTCTTGTAAAGGGGCTTCAGGAAGAAACCCGAAGCCACGGAAAATCCCCAGGCCAGATAAGACCTGTGAGAAAGTAACAACAGCTTTGGTACTTAACAGCAACCAAACTAGTCATGGATTCAGACACCCAGACCAGAAAACTCTTTACCCTACCAGTAATCCTCTACACTATGTAAGCATCACACTTAAGTATTTTCCCACTGATTTCTAGCCAGGTATTTCCAAAAAAGGCTGTGTTGAAGAGGAGGTGTAAAAGTGTTAAAGAAGAAACAGCTGTGTTGAAGAAGAGGCATTAGTGTTAATGTACAGGTGAGGGAATACTTCTGGGCAGGTATCTAGCATAAACTTCAGGTCATAATCTTGCCAAGTGATATTGCAATTTGAGTCAGCAGGCAGGCAACTCACACTTTGCTAGGAAACACAGTGCTCATCCCTGTGGTTTAAAGGCTACCCGGCTTCCATGTCTGTTTCTCCCGAATGCTTATATCACAGTGAGAGGAGCCGAGCACAGGTCTCCGATGCGTTCCACATACCGTCCAGTACATCAATGCTGCAAAGAAGGAGAATGGGAGATTAAGCCACAGCTGGGGCAGACTTCTCTAGGCAGGAGTTCAAAGGTGATGTACAAAGCATGTTTCAGTTCAACAGTGGTGAAGCTGCTATTTAATTTTAGCTGAAGCTTGATGATATGTGAGCCAGAAAATTTATTAGCTGTAGCAGAGAGCAAGTCTTCCACACGATTGAAATCTCTGACATGCTTTAAAGACAACGGCTGCTTTATTAATTTAGTCAGTATATGTGAGTTTTATAATCACATGTTAGCCTTCCAGATGATTATAAAACTAGATGCACAAGATAAGGAACGGTTCCCGCGGTCATCATTTTTAATTTTTATTTTTCAGTTTTAATTTTTTAAAACACATTTATTTATCATGGACCAGATGTACTCTTGGGGCTTCCTTACCGAGTGTCTAACCTGCTTCTAGAAAGCCCCTTCCACTTCAGTATTACTGACGTCATAGTCTGAAAGATTTACAATGAGTAGATTAAAAAAAGCTCATGGGAGCTGGGGAGATGGCTCAGTGGTTAAGAGCACTTGCTGTTCCCAGAGGACCTGAGTTCACGTCCCGGCACCCACACCTGGTGGCTCATTAGCACCTGTAACTCTGGTTCCAGGGCACTTGATGCCCTCTTCTGGTTTCTATGAACACCGGCACTCACGTGGCATACAAACACACCCCCAAATACATATAAATAAAAATAAATCTTTTTGTTTGTTTGTTTTTAAGTTCACTTCCAGTTGAGAACACCAATTCTCTTTAGCAGTGACTGGATGAAGAGAGTCTACGGATAACTTAATAATATAGTTAATAAAAATACATTTTGTAACAGCAATTTTTACAAGGTTCACAGTGCAGGAAAACCATGGAACTTTGTTCTCACAGAAAATCATTTACTTCATTGTTTTAAATGAATTCAATTAACCAGCTCCTAGAACTATTTTCTTTATCTTGTACCCAGTATTTCGAAACACCACTATATTGTAAACTTTCTTTTGTACAGTGGACTACCTACGATAAGGTCAGACCAAGAAAAAGGGCGGTTAATCTAGACACTGCTTTGTAATCCTTATCACTTCTGATTCTTATCACTTCTGCACCTTGAGTTCTCAGTGCTCATTTGGGTTTTCTACCTAGCTCTTGTAGAATTGGGATTTTACTAATGTCCCTTTGTGATTCAGTTTCTTTTTTTCCCCAAAGGTAGACATTTTCATTCACAGTGTTTTACAGGGATTGAAATATTTACATAGTTAAGACTGGTCATATATTGTATGTGCTCCATTGTACCTGTGGAGATCAGATTCAGTCCCAAGTGAATGTCATTACTGACATGAACATGGCTTATGTAAAGGATCTCTCAGACCCATGAGAACGGCAAGACCTTTCCCTGGTCCAAATACAGATGTAGCTAGTGTGTGTACTAAATATCAACCATTGCTTCTCCCTCCCCGATTACTGTAGCCTCATAGAGAACACCTACCAAGATGAGCCAACCCGCCCCTTTCATCTGTTTACAATAAGTCTGTGTCTTCACTCAGCTGTGAATATGTAAATGCACTGGGTTTCCAGGCTATTGGTGTGTCTCCCTCAGATGCTGCCAGTTCCAGCTCCTCTGTAGATATGTCTGTCATTTGTTCATTACCCTCATCAAGAGGTCAAGTCCAAAGCCATGCAGGCCAAGGCAGTTACTGTTAATGTCTGTCTGTCTGTCTAGTAAGTGAGCAGAACAGCCTCTGTTTACTATAATGTATATAAATAAAGGACATTCCCTAACTCAGGCAGATATTCAGCATGGAAAAGCTAGCCGCAGGCTCTACCTGGAAAAATCAAGGCCCCAGAGAGAGAAGTGCACAGGGGAAACTTATCAGTCCTGAGCTCACAGCTACAAATGGTTCCTGGAGAACAGACTGGCCTAGAAGTACATTCATGGTCGAAGACATTGTTTTATGTAGCAATAATCCAGTGAATATGAGCTGCAGGAAGGCATAGGCCAGAGTCCATGCTCCTCAAACTGTAAAACTCCATGGTCACACGATGAGTGACAGCTAGTATTCAGGCCTCTAGCAATGTCTGCCCTGCAGATTTCTGAGCATCAAGAATGTGGGTCAATTTTTCCAGTTTCTTTGTAAACTGCAGTAAGAGTTATTCTGAATTCAACAACCAATTATATTTGTTCTGTTTACATATATATTTATTTAAAGATTTATTTTAACCTAATATACACATGTATATATATTTTCATCTGTTTGCATGTTTATGTAAATGCAGGTACCTGCAGGCAACATAATCTTCCTTTCCCCTCTGCGTATAGGCTCCTTTAAGTATTTTCCATAATGCTGCTTAGTGGCCATGCATTGTTTTATTTCATGCTTCCGTTTGGGAGGTGTTTACTTTTTCATAAGCGCTGAAGGGTAGACTAACTGGATATAGCAGTTTAGTGTATTAGTCAGGGTTTTCAGCAATGTGACCAGATATCTGACAGAAATAGTCTAAAGGAGAAAAATGTTTCTTCTGGTTCATGATTTCGGTTGATGGTCAGCCGGCTTTGCTCTACTCTGAGCTGTGGTAAAATAGATCATCATTGAGGAAGGATGTGGTAAGGAACAAATACATTTGCCTCATAGAAGCCAAGAGGGAAGGGGAGAGAGAGAGAGAGAGAGAGAGAGAGAGAGAGAGAGAGAGAGAGAGAGAGAGAGAGAGAGAGAGAGAGAGAGAGAGAGAGAGAGAGAACAGAGAAATGCTGAATCTTCTCAAACCATGGTCCAAGTGATGTATTTCTCCCTCCTCCATGACCCCACCTTCTAATTTCCATCATCTTTCAACAATACTAGCAAATTATGTGTCCATCAGGGGAATGAGAATTTTTCAGGTTGGATCTTTCATGATCTAAGCCTCTTCCCAGATCTACCACAAGCTTTTACTACACAAAGTGTGGGGGACATTTCATCTCTAAACCACCACATCTAGATTATAAGTTATTGTATTTCTGCTGAGAAGTATTCAGTTACTCCAAGTGGTTTGCCTTGTAAGTAAGTTGGTGATTCATTTTTGTAGCTTTCAATATTCATTCCTTGTTCTGGGTTTGCAGAAGTTTAACTATAATACAAAATGGAGAGGTCCCCCCTTCCCCCAACTCCTGGCCATGACTATTTGGAGTTCTAATGTATTCTATACTTAGATGTTTATATCATTCCCAAGGCTTTGGCAAGTCTTTAAAAATATATTGTATTTTTATTTATTCTTTGAAAAATTTAGACATTCACAAAATGCATTCTAATTCCATTTTAATTATATCTTGTCTACCCTTGCCTCACTCCAGTTGCCCCAGCACCCCAAACCCTGCTTCTATTCCCCTTTTTTTGTTACAAATAACCTCTTAGTCCAGTTAATGGTTCCCATGTTTGCATGGGTTTGGGGCCATTCTCCGAGACATCAACAGCCATATTCCCAAAGGAGAGTGATTCTCCTTTTCTTGGCAATTAGTAACTTTCAATAGCTCATATTCCAATGGGTAGGGCCTTGGAGGCCATCTCACATTAATGTTGGAATTCTGTCTGGTTTGATCTTGTGCAGGTCATATGTAGGTAAACATGGCTGCTTTGAATTGTGTGGAACAGCTATCTCAGCAGAAGTCAGCTTTTTACTGTTTTCCTCCTCAGCTGCTGGCTTTTAATTTTAATCTCTTAAATCTGGCTTTTAATATTCCTTTCTACTCCCTGAGCCATGGGTGGGGAGATGTTAGACTAGGTGACTCATCCACAGATGAACACTTAATACTTACACATGCTTGGCACTTTGAATGGTGACTGGCCTGTGTACCAACCATTACCCACTGGAGTATGACTCTTTCGACAGTGTTAAGAGCAACACAAAACTCTGGATCTAATCATAATATTTAGAAGGCCACTGGACAGCTGAACTATTTAATATAACAACAGTATATTCCTCTCTAGAACCTATGATCTCCCAAGTTATATGCTTTTCACCAGATTTTTATTAAACATGAAATTTCCTTTGCAGAACAGGTCACATATTCAAAAAGTGGTTTGTTACCCCTTTAAAATTCATGCCACATTTACACCACTGGACACATCCTATCAGGTAAGTCAGTTGTGCAGCAGTCATATTTCTGGGTTATATTAATGGCTTTCTTCCCCAGCAGTTCACATAGCACCTTCTGGCACCAAGCAAGTTAGCCAGTAGGGAGAGAGTTTCTTGGTCAATGCTGATCTCACTGTGTCCTGCATCCTAAGTTAGTGTCTTCTTCAGCAATAGAATCCTATCGATTAGTTAGGACTAAATAGACAGCAATAGCCTTTGTTGTTTTGGGTGCCTTTTAGGTCTTTTCTGGTTAAAACATCAATAAAGAGATTTTCTATGACTGGCATTGAAATGTCCATTTAGTGTCATATGAGGGCAACACTGTACAACCATTAAGGATGCTTCTGTACAAACTTAAAAACCGGTGGCTTTCCATAAGGCTTCTTTATGCACTTCTAATATTGGGTTAACCCACGTCTTACCACCTCTGTGTCAACTTACATCATAGTGACAAGAATACTCATGTAAAACAATTTCAAAGGAAGAAAGGTTTATTTTGCTTCATGGATTAAGAGTTTTTGTTCCATGCTCACTTTATTCCACCCTTCTGAATCTGTAGTACAAACTGACTGGATTATTAGCAGAAGTGGGGCAGAGCTAAACTTCCCCCATCATAGTGACCTGGAAGAAGGCGGGGAGGAGGTGACTAAGGAGGGGGAGGAAGAGTAGGAAGGGAAGGGAGGGGGAAGTGCTGAGGACAAGATATGCCCTTTAAATTTATATGCCTAGTGACCCACTTCCTCTATTGAGGCTCTACAGCTCATTCAGCTGTGAACTCAATGACAGATTAATTCATTGACAGGTTCATGATTCAATCATGGATTTCATAGCCAGCTGGGAAACAAACCTCCACAATATGAACTCTTTTTGAGGACACTTCACATCCAACCCTGACATCCTGCATACTTAAGTCATCTCAAGAGAAGCAATGACACAATTACATCATATGAAGTGATGGGAGTGGTATATAAACAAAGCTGTGCCTCTCAGGGGATAATTAGAGGAAAAATGTATGCATTCAGAACACCGGGGATTCTTAGTGATGTTCTTGGTTCAGTATTGTTCAAATCATTGGGTACACATCTCAGTCCTGGAGAGACAGAGGTAAGTGCTGCACAGGGACAGGAGTAGCAATGAGGGTAGACCTTAACTAAAAATTAAAATCTAACAATTAGAAACAATATTTAAAATTTCAATAGTTTTGATTTAGTAAAAGTTTGTCACCTACCAAACAACTGGACATATCTGTGTCAACTGATTAAAACCAGCCAGTTCTATAAAAGTTTGTCAGAGATAATTTCTCCTTTAAGGCTTGTTTGGATGAAGAACTTCAGCATCTTTCTGATTTTTAATTATCATTCTCTTCTCCCTCCCCCACCTCCCAAGATCTCATGCAGTACATCCTTGCCTCTAATTCATTATATTCATGAATCTAGTCTTAAATGCCTGATACTTAGTGGGCAAAAACACTTGCTGTGAAAGCAAGAGGATCTGAGTTCAAACCCCAGACCCCATGTTAAAGATAGATACATGTTTCTATAACCTCAGTGTTTGAGGACCAGAACCAGACATGCATGTGCCTCTAATTCTATCACCGAGGACCAGAGACTGGCAAACCCAACCTGACCAAAATGACAAACTTAAGCTTCATTGAGAGACCTCGTCTCAAAACACAAGGTGCAGAACAATAGGGAAAGACACCCAACATCTTTCTCTAGCCCCTGGTTGTGTAGATATGAGTTTACTTCTCCACATGCATGTGTATCAACTCCCCCCCCCCCCACATCCACACACACTCACTTTCTGATCCTTCTGTTTCTACCTCTTGTATTCTGCTATTCCAGGTGTATGCCACCATTCTGTCTTTTTGGAGATTCATCTATTTAAGGAAACCTAAGTGTATATTGAATGTATTTTCTGCGCTATGGAGTTGGTTTCATAGTATAGGAAAACAAGGAAGACTTGAGATTTAAAAACCTCTAATGCAGCATGAGTTAGTCTCCTGCTTCAGGCTCTGGAGTCTTCAAATGAAGAGGAAAGGCAAAGGCAACACCGTGGAATGAGCTAAACATAGTTTATTGTGTGAAGGGTCTTGAGAATAAGTAACCACAATCTTTCCCAAATCATAAGGCATTTTTATAAGGCATTTAAAAAATCCCGATGGATGGGAAGAGCACACACATTATAAACCAGCTATCGCCATAGGCTAGCTTCCAAAATTGTCTCTCTAATCACTGAGCCCTCAAAAATGTGCAGGAATTCCTCCTGCACTTATCCACACCACATTCTGTTACTTTATTGGACAGTGTTTATTCAAAGATGTTCTCTTTTCAAATTATAATGATTGCTTTTATAAAAATGCCACCAACTTACAAATTCAAAATAAATACTGGAAAGGATAGGAAGAGATGGTTGTCATGGCTTCAATTACTACACACAGGTGTGTGTGCTGGGGCATCTTCCTCACGATGGCAGTAATAAGCTTCTCAAAGACAGACTCTGAAGTTGAATCATCTCCAGTGCTTGAAAACCAGTCAGGAGGTTTCTCATAAAACTAGAAACAGAAATTTCATATGGTCTGGCTATACCACTCCTGGTCTATACCCCATGGAATGTATGAACTACTACAGAGATGCTTACTTATCTGCATTCATTGATGCTCTATGCAGAATAGCAAGGAAGTAGGATCAACCTAGATGCTCAGTGGGTGAGAAAAATGTGGCACATATACACAGCGAAATATTGCTCGGCTACATAGACAGGAAAATGAAATGTTGGTAGATGAATTGAACTGAAAAAATTTAAATGAGTGGAAGAACTCAGGCCCAGAAAGACAAATGCCATTGTGTTGTCCCTTATCCACAGCTTGACAAGTGTTATTTTGTGTATTTAACATGGAGCACAAGCAGAAGCTAGGAACTTAGAAAGGAGACTTTTGGGGAATGGGCGATGGTAGATTGTAGGTAATAAGAAGTAGTGAAGTGGGATAACAGTGGTGGGGATGCTCAAGCAGGGAGGGGTTGGGAGTGTGGTGGAAAGAGAGGGTGAAGGGGAGGGCTGAGTCAAAGCAAGGGAGTATGATGAGATATATGGAAACCTACTAACACACACACACACACAGACACAGCAACAGTAAAAGTGAAAAGAAAAGGTGAGAGCTAGTTAAAGTAATCCAGCATGGGGTATAGGGGGAGGAATACGGTGATGAGTAGGCTACCCAAAACTATGAATGTTTGAAGAGCTTTATAGAAACATACTAGTTAGCAAGCACATTTTAAACCATGACTGAGAGAAAAAAAAAGTTTGAACTAATTACTGCACATGACTGAACAAGGTTGGTAGTAGAAGACCTGGGAATACAAAAGCGTTGGATACCTTTCTACAAGTGTTAGTCAGGGAGTCCCCAGAGTTCTATGAAACAACACAGCCTTAATGACCCAAAACAGGTGGTTGCTACTGGCCTTGATTACCCACCATAACTACATGGTAAGACCCTATTACTAAAGATGTCACACGATTAGCTGTGGGACATAAAGAAATCAATCTTAAACCAATCAGGAACTTCCTCCTTGATGACTAGTTTCATAGTTCCAGAAAGGAACTAGGAAGGAACATCACTGTGAGTCTATAACAATGACCTGCCAGGACAGATGTGCCCACTGGCAAAATGGTGGCATGTTTGCTATGAGGTAACCATTTCCTGATTAGATTCATGGCCTGCTCCACAGGAGGGAATTTTATGCCTGGTACTGTAATCTTATGTAAAAGCCCAAGGCTAGGGAGGTCATATACCCTAAAGTAGAGACTGCCATGTATAGTTTACTAAGTGGTCATTTGCCAATTGCCTTCTAAATATTTGCTTACATTCACAGACCTAGGGTGCTCTCAACCTTGATCAGAGAGGCTCCTTTTTACAGTGGACAGAAGTTAATATGGAGATGTGTAACTGAAAGTATGGAGAATAAGAGACTAAACAGGACATCTAAATAAAAACCTTCACCCCAGGAAAGGCTGAGGTGGAGAGGAACACAATGAAATGCTGTCTTCTGGCTTTGCCTTGGCTCTGTGACCACAACCTCACAGCAGCCAAGGTTACTTGCACAAGACCTGCACAAGACCAAGTCAACCTAAATCCTAACATAGGTGATTCAGTGGTCTTTGTCAATCAAATCTTTTAACATTTGAAAAGATTATTATTATTATTTTAGAAGAATGTGTCCCATTTAAGAAGGAAATAAATTCAAGAAAAGAATATGAACACAGGCAAGAAAATATTTTCCTTGGAGGGTAAGGAAAGATATTTAGTATGTGCCTTGAAACTGGGGACCTTGGGAAATTGGAATATCAACCTAATGGCTGCACCTTGATATGTATATGAGCCTTTAAACCACAGCACTCAAGGTTATGCCTAGTTGAAATCAAAGCAGCCTCTCCTGTTATGTCTTACTGGTTTTTATTACAGGAAGAAGTACAGTGCAGCAATTTTCCAACCCCTAGTTATTAGTTAGGGCAAGGTAACTGCTGTGACTCCAAGACTTTAATGACTTAACACAGTTCAAATGTCTTTCCTGCTTATGCCATGGCAAACTATAGACTTGAGGGAGGGTGTAGTTCACATGGTCCTTAGACCATGCTCATCTGTCTACCAGCTCTCCTGCCACATGAAGCATTGGAGAACTCATCTGACTGCTTGATTGGGAAGAGAAAGATGTCTCATGTTAGGCTTGGAGGTGGCTAGCATTTTTGTTTGTTTGATTGTTTATTCATTTATTCTTTTTTAATTCAATATTCTCTGTATTTACATTTCAGATGTTACCCCTTTTCCCCAATCCCCTCCCCCCATAGTATTAATCTAACAAATGCTTCAGTGGGTGGCCCCATCACTCCACTGCCTGCCTATAAAGGAAGCTGAGAGATGTCTTACCATCTGCAAGAGAAGGAAGTCAAACAGGAATTAATGAATTTATATAGTCTCTTCCATACATTACTACATCAAAAGAATATATGTAACTGTTGTAGAAGAAAAATATTAGCAGCTAGGAGAAACTTCAGAAAGGCTATATTTATAGTTATAGTGGTTACTCAGCCTCTGTCTTCAATGAATGAATGATTGAAAATAATGTATTGTTTCCATTTGATGATGTTGATATTATTTCATCTGTTGGGAAAAAAGATGTAGATACCAATCTATTATTTATTTCATATGAACACTATATTTGTTTTGTTTCTCTTTAAGAAATTGTTTTATTATACAATTTTAAAGAGCAAGAGTCATTATTCTCCCACAACGCACTGCTTTGGGAATAGCTGATCTGGATAGTCATCCTTATGTATTACAGTCAGATGGCATCTGTGTTTGTAATATCAGGATGCTAGAGCAGCTGAAGGCAGAGAGAGTCTGTACTGAGAGATGCTATTCATTGTTATTGTACTCTTTTTATCACTCCCTGATTCCCAACATGGTCTGGCTTCAAACAGAACCTTGGGGTGTTTGGATGTTGGACTATGTGCTGAGGTCTTCAGGAGGTAATTTCTGTCCTTAGGCCTCTGACTTTTGAACGAATCTCTATATTGTATCAAGTGAGAGCATTGCCTAAGTTTCCTTTTTTGTGTCAGAAGGCTCTCTGTTCTATAGTTCCAGCTTCCATTAACAATCCTCCCCCACCCCTCTCTCAGCTTTGGGACTAGAACCTAGAGACATGGGCAAGCTGGGCAGGCCCTCTACGTATGGGAAAGTTCTCTCATATTTCAGTCTGTCTTCCTTGCTCTATTGATTGTTCTCTTTGCTGAGCATTAACCTTTAGCATGGCATACTATTATGTTTATTTTTAATTTTCTGAGTTGTTGGAGACCTTTCAGGAGACTTTTCCTCATTACAATATTTTGAAGTGTTTCTCTATATGTTAAATAGTATTTTGAAAGTTATTAGTCTTACCATAAGACCTTAGATTCATTTTGGGTTGACCCTTAGTGATGATAGAGACCTAGCTTCAATTTTAAGCAAGGGTTATTTTGCCACTTTTAAAATTTTACTTATTTTATTTGTGTGTATGTGTGTAAGAGAGGTGGGGGAAGGAGGAGAAAGCTGTTTTTATCTTTAAGTCTATATTTTGGATACCTTTGTTTAGAGTTTATTTCTGTATCCTCTATTCTTTTTCATGATCTTTGATAGATATCCAATGATGTTTATATTAATTTTTCTTTGTAGCATATCTTTAAAAATGATTGTTATAGTTTGTATATGTGCACTGTGTGTGTATACGTGTGTGTGTGTGTGTGTGTGTGTGTGTGTGTGTGTGTGTGTGTATGTAACATGACTCAGATATGGGGGTCAGATGACAACTTTATGGAGTCAGTTCTGTCCATATTTGGGTGAGCTTCAGGAACTGAATTTGGGCCATTATGTATACATCAAATATGTTTGCCTGTGAACCATTTTTAATCTGGGCTTTCTGTCCTATATCCAATAATCAGGTGATAAGATGTCTTCAAACATTGCCTTCTGCTCAAGATTTCTTTAGCAAATTTTGATTTTTTTGTACCTCCAAATAAATATTAGGATTGGTTTACTCGTTCAGTGAAGAATATGAGTGGTATATTGAGGGAGCTGCACTGTATTTGTAGATTGCTTTTGGTAATATGGGCATTTTAACATCAGGAATGACCTCAACCCATAAAGCAGGGCTATCTTCTTACTTTCTAGTATCTTCAGCTTTGTAATGTTTGTTCGTTCGTTCATTGCTTCCTTTCTTCCCTCCTTCTTTCCTGCCTTCCAGTCTGATACCATTCTTATCAGATTTTTCTATTATAGTTTCACATCAACCGTATAAAAAGCAGCAATGATAATACCATATGTTTGTCCAGTAGTCCTGTTTTCTGCACTTAGCTTTTTTCTAACAACAACAAACAACAACAACCTCCAACCAATGACAGCAGCCAACCATTCAGACCCTTCCACTTGTATTATCTCTGGGGCCTATCTTGTGTTGAAATCAGGTCATTCTAAAGTTCAGAACCTCTAATTCTCATTGCTTTCAGTTCTCCTCCATCCTTCATCTGGAACAGTAGACCCCCAACTGACTAAGAGGCAATAACTGGAGCTTCTTGTTGGCCTTCCTGTGTCTGAAGGACTTGTTTCTCATCATCCTAGAAGAAAGGAATTTTATAGGAAGTTGGGATACAGGCATGTTACAAGAAAAGAGAGTTGGAGGGAGGAAAAATGGGTTAGATATAATTAAGAATTTTATGTGCCGAGTGTGATGGGGGCTTCCCTTTAATTCAAGAATCAAGCACTCAGGGGGCAGAGGTAGGCAAATCTCTATGAGTTTGAGGCCCGCCTTATCTATATAGTGAGATGCTCCTCAACAATCAAAACAAAGTGATTTGTTGTTACACTTTGTTTTGTTATAAATATACTGTAAACATGTATGAAACTTTCAAAGAATAAAATAAATGATTAAAAACACAATAAAATGATCAATTCTGTATCACTGGAAAAAGGAGAAGGAGGCACATGAGGAGGAGAGGGGGAGAAGGAGAGAGGACAGGGAGTGTGAACAGAAATTGGTGGCAGGTAGAGTGCAGGGGTGGGGAATCGCTAGGACATGCCAGTGACCTGGGATGGGACAGGCTCCAGAGAGTCTATAAGGGTGGCTCTAGCTGAGACTCCTAGCATTGGGAGATGTGGATCCTGAAGTGGCCACCTCCTCTAGCCAGGCAGGACTCCCCAGTGGAGAGATATGGGCACAAATCCACTTACAGAACTTTTGACTCAAAATTCGTACAAGAAGAGACAAAGATGGAGCAGAGTCAGAGGGAATGGTCAACCAGTGACTGGCCCAAATTGAGACCCATCCCATGTAAGACAGCCAAACCCTGACACTATTAATGGTACTCCGTTATGCTTGCAGACAGGGTCCTAGCATAACTGTCCTATGAGAAGCTCAGGCTTAGGCTCAATGGAAAGAAATGCAAAGATCCATAGTCAAACACATGGAGCTCGGGGAGTCTTGTGGAAGAGTTAGGCAAAGGACTGAGGGCTGAAAGAGGACAGAGACTCCATAGGAAGACCAACAGAGTCAACTAACCTGGACTCTCGGGGGAATCTTTTGGAGGTGGCTCCGAGACTGAACCACCAACCAACCAAGAACATGTTGGTTTTCATGCAGGTCCTCCAACAACTGGAGTGGGTTTTGTCCATGACTCTGTTGCCTGCCTGTGGATTTCATTCTCCTAACTGAGCTGCCTTGTCTGGCCTCAGTGGAAGAGGATGTGCCCAGTCCTGTAGTGACTTGATGTGCATGGGTTGGGGAAGTAGGGGACGGGGCATGAGTTATGGATACCTAGGAGGTCTACCCCTTTTTCAAAAGAAGAAAGGGAGGGTGGAGGATCTATGTGGGGCCATACTGGGAGGAGAGAGCTAATAGTGGATGTAAAGTGAATAAATTAAAAAATAAAAGAAATAAAATCAGCTGTAGATCTGGATGTCAGGTTACTGAAAAAGAAGTCGCATTAATGAAGATTCTTCCCTCCCACTGCCTCTATCTCTTTTCCTTTCCTATTTTTTCTCTTTCTTTCTTTCTTTCTTTCTTTCTTTCTTTCTTTCTTTCTTTCTTTTTTCCTTTCTTCCTTCCTTCCTTCCTTCCTTTTTTTTCTTTTGATTGTTGGCTGTAACCATCATTATCACCATTGGAAGTACTGGGACAGTCCCACAAACACTTCCCAACAAGCTAGAGTCTCCAGAATGGAGACAAGAAGAGAAGCTCCTGGCACCCGTAAAAGCTGACATTTGCTGTCACCAGTATCGCAAGCTTAGAAAGCTTAATTAAGGTACAGAATTTTATTTGTGGAGACATTGTCCTAACAGATAAACTTGAAACCCTAGGAAATTTAGAATTTACTCATCCTAAGTTATAAAGAATCTTTAAAAATCACACGAATTCAGCAGGATATACATATATATATATATATATATATATATATATATATATATATATATTCATGCACACACACACACACTCACACACACACACACACACGTATTGATAGTAAAGAAGAGGTAATGAAGTTGAGAGAGTGGAGGCCATAGGAGGAGTTGGAAGGGAAGGGTATGATGTGGCAATGATATAAACACAGCACTCATAAATAAAATTTACAAAAGAATAAAAAACATAAAAAACAACTTCATTAAAAAATTCCATGTGTGATCTGATACAAAAATGACTGGATTGTGATTATATGGTTGGCTGAGCCCTCCTGTTCTGCTAAGCAGATTTGCACCTTGAAACAGTTCTGTGTTTTAGACCACAGTTTATTATTTTAGAATACTCATTGAAGGCATAGGTGACACCTTTTCAGTAATATACAAATGAATTTCAAAGAGGTTTTAGAAATAATAGAAAAGTATCAAATGTTGAATCTCCGATTAGAAACCTGGAGGATGAGCTCCCAGAAGGGTATGGATGTCCACCCCGAGGATTCCTCTTCTTTTCTCATATGTCAAAAGATGATGGATGAGAGATTTTTCCATTTTGAGGAGAACTTTTGAACACAGGGGGAAATGTAAGGACAGAAATGTTGATTGTGGTGACTTGTGCCTGGTTAGTAGAAAATTTGGATTTGGGCTTAGACCTTCCTCGTCATCTGACCACAGTGCTTCATTGTGATGACTTCATGTATGTCCTAGCACATACAGTTTCTTACCTTTCCCCACCTTTTGGCAAGAACACAGCTTATTTTAAGAGTTACCAGTTTGAGACTGGGCATGGTGGCACATGCCTGTAATCCCAGCACTTGGAAGGTAGAGGCAGGGTAATTGTAAGTTCAAGGCTAGCTTGGGGTACACTCTGGAACCTAGTCTCACTCCCACCTTACTCCCAGGGGCGTTCTAGTTTGGAAGTGGCAGTTTGGTAGTCATGTGGGGTTGACCTTTAAGTAGGGGGTAAGGGAAGATCATCTACAAAGGAATAGAGTTTGCCCTTTTTGATCTTCAACGCCCCTTTTCCATGAAACTGTGATGAGAATTTCCAGTCACTAACAAGCAAGACCTTTCTGTTCATGGCATAATATTGAAGTAAGCAATAGTGGCAAATGTCTTAGAGGATGTTCAAATAACTGATTCACCCAACAGTAGTTCAAAAGCAAAATTTGCAGGAAATTTTATTTTTTTACTTTCTAAGTTTTAGTTAAAGTTGGGAAATAACAAGATTATATTATAACCATTTGATGAAAACGAAGGTTGATGTACAAAGATGACAGACAACGTTGAAATTGTCAAGTGGTCTGCAATTTCCACATACAGGCGTCCTGCTGTGCCACCAGAAAACATTTGCCTAGAGAGAAACTGTTACTTCCTTTTTGTGTTGGCATTGATCATGGAGCCGTATCACAGCCAATGAATCTGTCTGGAAGTCACAACACTAATTTTTCTTATTATTGTGAAAATAGTCATTATTATGGTGTAATCTCTGTCTGCCTGGATGTGTAGTTATAGGTCTGAATACTATCTAATGAATGTGTGTGTGTGTGCATGTGCGTGTATGTACAGGTACATATGAGCATGTATGTTTAAGAACCAGAGGATTGCCTTGAGTGTATCCCCTCTGGAGCTGTCCTCCTTGCTATCTGAAACAAGTTCTTTCATTGTAGCCTGGAGGCTCACAAGTAGGCCAGGCTGGCTGGCTAGCAGGTTTCAGGATTCACCTCTCTATCTGGGACTATCTACCTAGGTGTCATCAAATGTGTTGTGTGGACTGAACTCAGGTTCTTTTGCTTGTGAGGCAAGCTCTTTATTGCCTGAGCTATTTCTCCATCTCTTCTAATATTTGTACTGAACAATTAATGCTTATAATGTTTAGAAATGAGCTTCTAATACTTATGCTCGAAGATGACCACTGTTTCTCTTGGGTATTCTTTAGAGATGGGACTATTTGTTCATCTTTCCTTGTAGGCTCAGGTGGGATCAGAACTAATTTAGAGAATTTAGTGATTGTTTTAAAACACATGGTCACTCTTAGTTGTCAGAGCTGCTTCCTACTCCATTATTATCATATCTAAATCTCCTGTTTTGGATGCAACCTCATAGATACCCCCTCTTTCCACAGAAAGACAGGTCTTTGTATTATGCACACTCTCCTTTGTATGCTCAGAAACACACTGCTTGCTTATATTGAGTGTTTAATGCCAGGGAACACTCTGGTTTTTCCACAGAGGTGCAAGCATTTTGTCAATCAAACTCAAATGATCACTTCAATACCTCACAATTATCATTGACTATATAGTTCACACCTAACATGTAATCATCACAGACACTCTTTCATAATTAGCTCCCTGGAGAACCTGGACAGGAAGTAAAACAATGGAAAAGGGTATGTTGGGCAGGCCAGTTGCCAATGCTCTAGGAAGGTGACCCACCCTTCTTGGGATAACTCCTCCTGTGCCCTTCTAATAAAACTTGCACCTACAAGTACATAGACTGACTCTTTCTAGTTCAGTGCTAGAAAAACAGGCATCTCTGCTTATTCTTTGGGAAGAGAGCATTTCCCAAGTGCCAAGTTGCTCAGCAAATCATAGGATGCTTGACACATTTGGAAGTGAGAATAAAAGAACCCAAATCATAAACTCTGGTTCCTGCAATGAGGCAACTTAATTTTGTATGTGTAGACAACAATTTGGACAAGGAGAGACAAAAAGCTTTCTTTGTGCACATCACATGGGTTCAGACTCAAGTCCAACAGTGTCTATGTTAAAGATAAGTTCACTTCATGTAAGGAGCATTGGGCTGACAAAAACAATGTGAACAAAGGCCATAGGCACAAGTAGCTAGCAAATCCTGACTGTGGCCATTAATCTTCTAATAGCATTGCTTGTGTCTCCTTGTGACTGGGAACAGATTCTTGTGCAGTAGGGATCTAGGTTCTCCAAAGACTGTCCATCTCTAGCCCACTATCTTTAGTAGATGCTTCCTTTAAATAATCTTTACATTTCTTTGTCTTGATGCCATTACTCAATTCTCCCATTCAGTATATGTTTACTTAATACCAACAAGGACAATGCAACCAGGGTGGATGCTGCAATCATTCATTGATTCAACTAATACTTATTAAGCACATGGCTTATGCAACACACAAAGACAAGCAGGAAAAAATTACCTGTAAGCCCAGAAAGCATCATGTACAATAATCGTCTGTGGATATTAAAAAAACACAAACACAACAAACCACAACTTTACTGTTCAGTATTTCTCAGAACAAGTAAATTAGATTTAGAGGTAGAACTGAGGGGTAGAGCAGGATTCATGGATTATTAGTTTTAAAAGTCCCCAAGTGATTCAGCTGCACAGGTAGGTGGGAATTGCTACTTTAAGTAAGGGACCACAGTTTTAGTTAATTAACTCCCAGATGCAGAACAGTGTGTTGAGAGCTCCATCAGAATTTGGTGCATATTTCTGGCCACAGAAAGAAGAACTATCCAGATCTTTAGAGAGAGAGAGAGAGAGAGAGAGATGCTAGAGAAGACTGGGCTTTCATGGGCTTTGGCTGATGATGAGTAAACATGCTACTATAAAGACCAAACCTAGGGAAAAAGGCTGTGATGAAAAGGGTGAGAGGAAGTTGTGAGAGGAAGAGGAAGGAAATAGCACATTCCATCTGGGATGTCCTGTGATGTGCCTGGTAGCAAGGTCAGCATCAGCTGGAAATCGAAGATAGTGATATAGGAGCCCCCAGTTTATACACAGCTGTGTAAAAGAACTTGGGAGGATGTGAGACGCAACCCTACTGAGCACTGGTAATTAGGATCAGCCTTAGAAAAGTTCACGCTGAGGAGAACAAGTGGGGAGAAAGCTTCCCCGCCTCATGATTAAAATGAACCTGGTTGTTGTCTGATGCTAGCCCATCATAAGAATGTTCAGCTTCTCAGTACTTTCTGTGGATGGGAAAGTGTCCAGCAAAGGCAACCTATCTATTACCACTATTATCTTCATTATGTAGAGAGGGTCATTTGCTTAGACAAAGTTTTAGCATTTTACAAGAAATCGGGGAGAGTACATTTCTCACCTTTGAGGGCTCATAAATGTCAAAGCATCAGGCGCAAACCTGTTTCTTAACCACTAACTGCAGTGCTTCGAACATGAGGAATGTCTTGTCTTAAGTCTTAGTCTTCCTCATCAGCCTTTATTCACATACACAGGAAGCCTGGCATTACTGTTTAGATACAATTAAAAGAGAAAACAGAGAAGTAAGATTGGGGTTCCTGAGAGAGATCCTTGACTTTAAATGCCATTCTTTTAAATTTGCCTGACATTTATTAGTCATTGACTGTGGGGTCACTAGAATATACATTCCATGGAGACAAAGTTACCGTGGAATTCCTAGTGCAGTATCTTACACTTGGTTTATGTCCAATGAATATTTGATTAAATTAATAACATGGGCTAGCCTGGGCTCTGCTGGGCTGTGCACTGAGAGAAGACAAATCCATCACAGACTTATCCTGAAGCAATTCGGTTTACGGAAGGAAGAGAACTGAGTACCCGAGCTGTTCTAAGTTAGAACATGATAAATTCTTGGAGTTGACAGAGACAACTCACGGCTGTGGGAATTCCAAAATGGAGAACTTGAAACTTCAGTGAGGTGGAAATGCCTGCAGAAAGCATTTGAGACGACTCTTTAAAGAGTATGTACAGGGGAAAGTAAAGCAATGTGGGGAAGATATAGCCTGAAAGAGAGCAAATCATCGTGTCTGAAGAAGGGCAGGTGGATATAATGGAAACAGAAGGACTTCCGGCTGGAGAGGTGGCTTAGATGCCACGAGTTACAAAAAAATTCACTGCCTATCCTGAAATTCATATGCTCTTCCAATGACTTGTGTGGTCAATAACCCTGAGCTACTTAGTCCTTGGTAGGGAAGTGTGTCTCCCAGATCCATCCAGTTCAGGATAGGATGCCTTAGTTAGAGTTTCCATTGCTGTGAAGAGACACCATGACCAATGGGAGTCTTATAAAAGATAACATTTTATTGGGGCTATCTTACAGGTTCAGAGGGTCAGTCCATTATCATCATGGCAAGAAACATTGCAGGCAGGCATGGGGTTAGAGGAGCTGAGAGTTCTACATCTTCATTCATAGGAACTCAGGAGCAGACTGTCTCTTCCATACTTGGTGGAGCTTCAAAGCCTACCTCCCCAGTGACACACTTCCTCCAACAAGGCTACACATCCTAATAGTGCCACACCCTGGGCCAAGCATATTCAAACCACCATAAGGGTCAAGGGTATAAAAGAAGGACTTACTCAGAAACATCTTCATCCTTCCCACCGAAGTACCCTCTGCTCCCCCACTGCTCTCTGTCCTATGGTAGCCTGGGAATAAAATGAAAGGATCCGTGTTGATCTAAGTGAGGAAGAAGGGTCAGGGTACCTCCAAGCTTTGTTATTTGGAGCTCTTGTTCCACATGGGACTGTCCCTTAGGTTAGTGTCCTCTATGGGTCTGACCTGTAAGAGCCTCAATAAGTATTTGTTGAATGATGATGCTTGGCTAAGCTTCTTGCTTCTCTCTTGGAGTTCATTTTCAATATAAATGTGAGACAGATAACAATACTGACCTGTGAAAAACAATGATGCAAATAGGCTTGTCCAAGGTGTCCGTCTTGCGTTGGCACAAGATGCCTGCCTTGGTGTTTGGGCGTATGAGTGGTGAGCCAAGCTCAGTGTTCAGTTCAGTTGCCCTGGAAGTGGCTGGATGATCGACCCCAGTCTTCCACGTTAAAGCTTCACTCACACCGTCAAGCTGTTATTTGTTCTGCTTCCTTCCAAAGCCGAATTTGCCTTTTTAAGACTTAAAAGATTTCGTTAGTCAACTTCAGGACTTTAATATTTCCCCAGTTACTGCCTACAATGTTTCTGATGTATTATTGTTAAGTAAAATGGTTTTTAATTAAGATAGAATCGTATCATATATCATTTCTTTCCTCTGGCCCTTCCTAATAACTCTCCCTTTAACCACTCTTCCTCTCAAGTTGATAGCCTCATATTCTTGATTATATTTGTTACACACACACACACACACACACACACACACACACACACACACACACGCATGCATGTGTGTGCATGCATATAATAGTGGAACCTGCTAAGTCTGTTTTTGTTGGTGGTATGTCTAGAATTTTTGGTAGATGGTCCTTTAATAGCTTTAACTTTGGGCATTTTAATTTTTGTTTTTGCTTTTGTCTCCATGGTATTCATAAAGAAATGGTGGCAGAGAATACAGGCATGTTGCCAATGTCCACATAGTTATGAATAGTCAGTAGCAAGCCTGAGATTTAAAGTGTGTTGCCCTTGTTAGGAGACCATTATATTAACCCTGCCTTGTGTATATTTCAAACAATTAGGCAATTAGAGCATGTTAATAGATTTTGTTAGACTTTCTTCACCCCCAACCCCATTCATTTGTAAGCAAAAGGATATGAGTATTCAAAATATATCAATTAAGAGCATTATTAAGCTATAAACTTACCATTGTATTCATTAATGAAATTAAGAGTTATTTCAAAAGTTCACCAGCTGGCCACCAAGCCTTTACAGAACATTTTTATGTTCAAATTGGAGCAGCTGGGAGGTCGTCCATGGTAGAGGAAGGCCTGTATTGCATGACAAGCAATATGAATGTACTGGACTCTCTGGTAGGAAGCTCCAGCGAATCTGCTCATGTGCTTTGCTCCAGGGGACACAGAACATCTAGAACTTATGTTTCTGCTAATGCTATTCTAGGGCAAAAATTTATTTGCAAGTGTTTTTATTGGATTCCCCTGAGGGTCATCTGATAAGTTTAAGTACCAGCATTTCTGTTCTTATAAAACAAATGTCAGAGCACTCACTGGTCTCTTTCCTTGCTGCCATTTCTACTCTCTTTCCCCTCCATAACTCTCCCTTAATTCAAACACAAGCCCAAGTCTCACATTCAAGCATTTATTACTAAATATAAAGAGATGATTAGAAAAACAAACATCATGAAAATGACTCTCAAATATGACCAAATCACATAAGTAATCTGCCTGACAGAACTCATAACTTAGATTCTCTGCTACAGAGAACACAGTGGTTCTTCCTTAGAAGGATGTTTTGAATATAATTTTATACAGATGAAGCAACTGGGAGGACCAGCTGGCTTGCCCAAGGTCATCAGTTTAGATTAGATTAGAGTAAGTTGTGTTGTCTAGTGTGTTTTTTTTCATACTATACACTTACTGAGGGGGAAATTTCCAATTTTTTATTTTTTATCCATGACTAATTTCCTGTTTTAAAATCTACAGTTGCCTCTGGTTCTCTTCCTTCCTAGCATATGTCACTGGCTTCACCTTTGAATATTGCTTAGAGGTTATTATCTAAAGCATGCTTGTTTTGTTGGTCCTATTAGTAGGTTATATGGATCCGAGTGTGTGTGTTTGCGTGTGTGTGTGTGTGTGTGTGTGTGTGTGTGTGTGTGTGTATGTGTGTGTTGGGGTTGTTACAGAAGTGTCCATCTCAGAAATCACAACCTCTGTCTCATCTCAATGACTGAAAGGCATTCTAAATGTTTAAAATTGGTAGCGTTTGCAACCCCCAAGGATGCCATCTCTATTCATGGCCCTTGGACTATCTCTTCACTAAGAAAGATTTTCCAATCCTGAATGCCATTTTGTGGTAAGAACAGTCTACCTTTGAGGATGATGACTTCCTGCCATTAGTCTCAGGATCAGGGAGCCCTTAGTTAAATAGCTCCTCTGACATTCTAGATGTATCCCTTCCCTCCTTCACATTATTCTATTTTGAAATGACTACTTTTTGTCTGTTGTTTGCTTTGAGGACAGCCTGAATGTTCATGTAAGTTACCCTCCGAGGCCACTATGAATACTTCAGTAATGACTCATACTGTCCAGTTTCCACACACTGGCCTAAAACAACATAACTCTTCATTTGGGGCTGAGAACTTCCCTCTGAGGCTTTGGTTGGTTTTGAAGTCATGTAATTCCCATTCAATGAGAAAGGAATTCCACTTCCCTTGGGGCTGTTCTTGAGTGCACTCCAGCACTGCTCACCAATTGTAATCATAATGCTTTCTGCAGAAATTTTCTGTGGGTTGTTACCTACTGCCATTTTTTTTTTTCTCAGAGTTGCCAGGATAAGAGATGGTTGGGACTCTTCAGAGGTGGGCTTTTGTTGGTGGTGTTACCTAGACTTCTGGTGCCTGTGTTGCTTCCGTTTCCTATGTACTTTCCCTTCCTTTAGCCTATGTAGCATGGGCAGGGCTGACCCCAGTGTGGGCAAAGATTCTCTACGTCAGCCAGCTTTTCACAGTTCCTTATTGGAAAAGGTTGCTTCAAGGGTAAGCATGCAATGCAGAAAGAGCCAATATGCCCCATGAGACTATTCAAAAAAACTTGTAGGGTGTGTGGACTCCCTCCTATTGGGAGCTGGAGATTTGAGGAGATGAAGGGGAATTTCATTCTTTGGGTTTTATATTTTTTAATTAAAATGATTTTATTTATTTACATTCCAGTTGTTGACCTGCACAGGTCCTCCCTCCCACAGTTTCTCATCCCATTCTTCCTCCCTCTTGCTTCTGAAAGGATGCTACCCCCAATACCAGGCCTCTCCCTTCCCTGGGGAGTCAAGTCTCTACAGGGTTAAGCACATCTTCTCCCACTGAGGTCAGACCAGGCTTACATCAGCCAGGGACCTCAGACCGGCCCATGTATGTTATCTTTTTCTCTACCTGGAGGCCACAGCCGGAACCAGCACCACTGGTGAAGTGCTGAGGAATGAAGATGGAAAAGTGGCACATTGTTTGAACCCCAATGAAAGCTGTGCAAGCACCTTTTTTTTAAATGACAACAGTCAATAAATTACCCTTTCCTGCCGAAAGTGGATTGAGTAAGATGTCTTGTGCTATGTGCCAGAACCCTGTCTAAAATGCTATATTCAGGAGTCAAGAAAGAGCATAAAAGGGTATAATTATTAGTTTTTTTTTTCTTACAATTGTTCATCAATAGGAAAAATTATGAGGGACCTATCATTCTAAAAATGCTTATCAATGACTCAAGGAATTAGAGTGAAACAGTAGAATTAATAATTTTAAGGAATAAAGGACATGTTAAAACCTAGAAGGAAAAGGACTTTGAGATACAATAGTAACTTAAAATCACAACATAGTGTTTGGCTGTGTGTCTCTACATTTGGTCCAATCAGCTGCTAGAGGGAATCTCTTTGATGATGGTTGTGCTTGGCACAGATCTATTCGAATAGTGGAATATCACACTTTGTCCAGTTGGTATCCCTGGGAGGCCTGACCTTTTCTGAAGAGAACTAGAGGAGCAGTGGTCCTGAGAGAGAAGATACGTATGTGCAGAGGGAATTGGAAGGAGTGAAGGGAGGAGAGGGTGTGGTCCAGATGTATTGTATTAGAGAAAATAAATAAAAAGAAGAAAGGGGGCAAACACAACATACAGTCAGCTTTTCCATGGTAGTGCCATTTGATGTATCTTCTTAATAGGTTACTTCTCTAATTCATTTAACCCTCTCTGTAAACTATTAAACAATCTGATTCAAAGGATAGTTTGGTACATTAAATAGGTTTTGTTTGGAAGTCTGGCAGGTTCTTTAACCTTGGTCTAGTTTCTTTTTTTTTTTTTTAACAACCTTATTTTACAAAACAAAGATAAATGTACAGATTTTAAGCATTTTTTGCATAAAATTATACAATACATTTTTGTCAGTACTTTTTTTTCAGATTTTAAAATAATTTTTACATAAAACTATATGAATATATTTTTTAGTCAGTACTTGATTTTTTTTAAAGGTTTGATAGTATGCATTGAAAACTTAATAGTTACAATGAGCATAAAGTACATGCAAAACAAAATGTAACATGGAAATAGTCAAAGTTTTCTTGTTGTGTAAAGATTTTTTTTTGTTTTGTTTTCTTTATTTCTTGGACTTCATAGAGTCTGTGAGTTGTTTCTGGGGCAGTGCAAGCCTCTGGGGTTAGCATCCCACTATCAGTGACTGCATATTATGTCTGTTCTTTTGTGACTGGGTTATCTCACTCAGGATGATATTCTCTAGATGCAGCCATTTTCTTAAGAATTTGGTTAAGTCATTGTTTCTGGTGGCTGAGTAGTATTCCATTGTGTAAATGTACCACAATTTTTGTATCCATTCATCTTCTGAAGGACATCTGGGTTCTTTCCAGCTTCTGGCTATTATAAATAGAGCTGCTATGAACATTGTGGTGCATATATCTTTGTTGTGTACTAAGGTATCTCTGGGGTATATGCCCAGAAGTGGAATAGCTGGGTCTTCAGGTAGTACTATGTCCAATTTTCTGAGGTATCACCAGACTGATTTCCAGAGTGGTTGTATTAGTTTGCAACCCCACCAACAGTGGAGAAGTGTTCCTCTTTCTCCGCAACCTCGCCAGCATCTGTTGTCATCTGAGTTTTGGATCTTGGCCAATCTGACTGGTGTGAGGTGGAATCTCAGGGTTGTTTTGATTTGCATTTCCCTGGTGGCTAAGGATGTGGAGCACTTCCTCAGATATTTCTCAGCCATTTGATATTCCTCAACTGAGAACGTTTTGTTTAGCTCTGTTTGGTCTAGTTTCTTTACCTCAACATTGTAGGCTGTTGTTATGGTGCTAATGTATATGAAAGCCTCAGACTGAACCACGGATTAAGGTCAAAAGCAAGAGCATTTGTCTCTGTGATTGCTGCTTTGTTATAGTCACTGCTAGAAAGTTGAGTCTCCATTCAGGTATTCTTGTTTCTACTTGCTCCCACTGAGATGCCCTAGGACACGCCAGGGTGTCTTCTATGGCCCAAGAGTTCTCCCCCTATCGTTGTTAACTTCTGACAATGTGGAATTCTAGTTGCCTTTTATGTCCATTAAAACTATCACCAGGGTGACCATTCCAGGAAATTCTGAATTTCTCTGCACCTGTAATCCCTAGACTTATTTTATTTTTAAATAAGCAAGGAAGAACACAATCTTAAGTTACTTCAGGTAGAATTAGTTGTGAAACAAAAGTCTCAAGTGGCAGAATGTGATTCCTCCATGCAAACAGGTGGATCTGTGTTCCTGGGGTTATTTATTTCCTTAGAACAATCTCGAGAAGTCTAAAGATGCACAACCTTAACTGGTATGATTTTACTGTGTATTACCCAAAGGATGAAGAATTTCAAAGATGCCTGAGCCCATCTTCCAAACCCAATAATCTCAGCATTATCTCCCGAAGTCTTAACCCCTTCCCATTGCAAGCAGCACTCTCCTAGATGGCATTAATGGGAGAATGTTGGCATTTTGGCAGAAAACGTTTTTCTTTATTCCTGGTTGCTGCATCTGAGAATTTTGGTGTTAGAGTCAAATGCATATTTTGAATAACTTTCAGTTTTTCTTTCCATTGGTTCAGAGGTGGATTATTTGTTATAAAACTGGAAGCATCTAGTTTTATGACTCAGTTCCCCTTTTAGTAGAAAGGGGCTGTGTTCTTACCTTAGACCACAGATAACAGCATCTTTAGGAGGAAAAAACCATTAAAAGTGGAAGTGCCCAAAACCCATAAAGTAGTAGCAAAACCAAAGATTCCAAACTGATTCAGGATGATTTTATTAACAAGTACATGCAGAGGCATGTTTTAAAAAGGAACCCATGTGTTGTGGAAGAATTTCATGGAGTGTAATTGTGCAATCACCCGGCATGTGGCAAGAGCTAAAATATGAACAAGGGGAGTGAGATTGTCTACAGGACCATGTTCCAAGATGACCAGGGCCTTTAAGAAAAGGAGTTCTTTGCTCCTGTAAACCCCAGGCTATTTCCAAGGCCATTAGCTGCTCTCTCAAATCTAACAGTAAGCTCCTATTGCTGAAGACAGCATCTACATGATGCTTTTAACAAGGAGAAATTGAGCTGTTTCTTACCTAGGGCCTTCACCCCTATGAACTAATGTTTATAGTCCACTACTAAAGGAAACGATAAACACCTACCTAGCTACAAACTTTTTGATCTACAATGAGAAACTGCCTGCAAGATGCACTAGTGCACTGGTGACACAGAGCATTTGGGGTAACCAAACAGTATCCAGATGGTTTTAAACTCCACTCCATGAGATGAAACCCATACCTGACACAACTCGGGTGACTAAGAACCTGAGACCATATATTTCAGGGACATAGGGGAAAAAACCAAATGCTACTGTACTGCTAAAGGAACACAGCCATGAAATGACTCCTAATGACACTCCGCTATACTCAGATCTGAGCCTTGCTCACCATCAGCAAAGAAGCTTCTTTCTGCAGAAGATAGGAACAAATAGAGAGACCCACAGCTGAACAATGTACAGAGAGCGAGGGACCCTCAGAACATAGTCCAAACGGCATGTCTCCATCAAATCGCTCTCCTCAGGGCTCAGGGAACCTTGTGGAAGAGAAGGTGGGAAGACTGTAAGAGACAGAAAGAATGGAGGATACCATGGAGACAAAGCCCTCTAAATCAACAGGACAGGACTGACAGGTATATTAACTCAGAGAGACTATGGCAGCAGGCACAGTGCCTGCACGAGTTTAAGCCAGATGGGGCCCCAGTACTGAGAGGGAAAGTGGATACAAGTCTCCATCTCTAATCTAGAAGCTATATCCGATTGATAGACATTCTCAAGTAAAAATTGTTTCTCTCCAACAGTGTCTCACTCAAACCACTCTTAAGGGCAGGCCCTAGGCCAAGGCCAACACAGACTGAATGAGAGTTCTTTGTCTCACAGTATTTTGTCGGGATTTGAAAATGACTTTTAACCTTTAGGTCAAAAGGGATATATATATATATCCCTTTCCCGTTTGTTTGTTTATTTGGTCCTACTTCAGTTTGTTTCTTCTAGTTTATTTTATTTTCATTTTTTAGATACCTGTTTCCAATGGAGAGACAAATTATGTGGATTTAGATGGGAGGGAAGGTGGTAAGGAACCGAGAGGAGCTTGGGAGAAGTAGGAAATATTATACGAAGAAAATATGATTTCAATAAAAAAAGTAGAAAAAAAGAAAGAAAAAGAAAGACAGATAGAAAGGATTTCTAAGAGTAGAGGAAGAGGAACAGAGTTATTTCAGCAAATTGGTAAAGTTTTGCATGTGTAGGACCAGCGATTTGGAGATATTGTACTGTATGTAACCTAGGTTTTAAAAGTGACTGACATGGGATGTTTTATGCTGTGTATATTTGAGCAAAATAAACATAAAAGGGAGGGTTTCCATTTGGGAGTGCCTTATTGTCTTTGTTTCATAAAAATCAGCTGTCAATAAATTGTTATTAATTTGCTTTGTTTGTTCTGTGAGAAGCCCAGAATTCCTGAAAAAAAATCTGAGGAATTATTTTAGTGAATGAATTAAAAATATAGACCCTGAGATCTGGTGCTTCCAACTCTGAATGTGACCTGTTGCTTGCTGGACATAGGACACTGGGAAGGGTCATATTATGTGGGGCGCTACCTGCACATTCTCCATTACAAGATGGCGCTGACATCCGGCTGGAGTTAGCAGTAAAAAAGTCATGTGTGCACGTGCTGGGTAACTTTCCACTCCTTGAGCTCTGCCTCTCCCGTGGTGTCATAGGGCCTGATAAGTTTCAACCAACCAGGGGGCTCCACGTCCAAGGCGAGAACTGATTCCTATATAAGGGGACGGGCTAGGTAGTTCAGGGTCTTCGTCTTCACATGTTGCAAGCTTATGCTCTGCCTCTCGAGAGCATTAAAGCTTTACCGCAGAAGAATCCTATTTCGTGTGCCGCGTCGTTCTTGCTGGCGAGACGGTTGCGCGAGACAATATTAGTCTCAGTTCTCAATTCCTTGACCTAGTGCACGTCGAGGCAGTTACAACAGAGAGTATCTCAAGTACCTGGGGGCATGTTAGGTGATAAACAAATTAAGCTTTATTGTCAGTAGTTTGAGCCCTATTTCAACATTTGTCTTTTATTTTTCTGTTCAAATGGGAGCTTCGTTGTTGAAAGTCATGAAGGGGAAAATAAGTTTTGCTTGAGTCAAGGAGTTGGGTCTGAGTAGACAGGTAGTAGTTAGAAGGAGACTTGTGGAGCTCCTGCTTAGGAGAGAAGGGGGATGAGAGATCAGGATGGAGAACAGTCGACATCCAGAGGGTAGTGGGCTGAGCATAGGGCTAGTGGACGGACGAAGCTGACGTGGAGGGCGCCTGGCTCCCAAGTGTTCTCTGGAGGCTCTGAGAAAACTCTCTTGGAGTTTGGAAACCATTCTGTTGATGTGCTGACAGCTAAGGTTAGAGTGGAGTTTCCTTTAGAAAGTCCCAAGAGCACTGAAAATGAACACTGACCAAGAATTTTAGCTTTAGTTTAACTTCTTCCTGCTCAGCAGCAAGTATTGGCTTTTGGGTTAAGGGTGAAGGTTCTTACTCAATCTTTTCTTTTTTTGGTTATGTGATACATAAAGTCAGTCATATTCAGAAAAAAGAAGAACCTGGCAGGTTAGAAGAAAGATGTATCAGGGAGCAGGTCACTCCAGTGATGGCCTGTGTTTGCACTGTGAACAAGAAGCAGAGCCCAGCACATCTGGTACTGTGGAGATTAAGTGTGGCAGAGACGGATGTGAAAAAAATCAATGTTCTTTATGTTTGGTACCTTTGCATAGCTGGTGACAGAAACTTGGGGCAGAGTAAGCATTCAAGAAAACAGGATGGATGCCATCCAAAAGTCAACTCCAACCTCAAAAGTTCCAAGGAAGTGCTTGGAGGAAGCATCTGGCAGGGGCGTTTTCACTTAACCTTATGAGAACCTGTAAAACAGCATCTCCAGTACACTATTGTATGATTTCTAATTACAGATGGCTTTCTGTTATTCAGCATATCTGGCAACTGGTCACAATAGACATATGTAGTAGGCAATAAGTTAAGACCCTTCTGTGTGACTTCACAGAGGGGACAGCCACTGTCAAGCCAATTCACTGGATATAAGGCAGCAGGGAGATGTCCTGGGAGGTGAGATGCTGGTAAATGTGAAGTGAAGGGAGCAGCGAGATGACAGCAACCCCTTTGTCACTGGAGCAAATCGTAAGCAGTGTGTGCTGTCGTGGGGCAGAATGATTAAAGTCAGGAGAATTCGTGTCACGTGTCAACGATCTCCTTAAATGTCTGCTTTACTAAAATAGTTTTAAAAGAGAGAAAACTCATAAGCACTCCAGTCCTTCTTAAGTATACCGAGGCTACAGGGTGCCGGTGTCTTCCATACATGTGGGAGGTGTACGCAGGCAGTCACTTGATTGTAAAGGCGTGGAGAAAGGTGTTTCCCAGTGATGTGTGATGAAGATTCATGGCAGGAGTCAAGACAGGTAAGGGCTAAGGATGTAGTGTAGCTCTGACTCTCTCCTTTTCCCCTTTGGCTTTAGTGACCCAGTGACTTAGACCTATTGATGTTGGTAGCAAGGAGCCAGCCTGCATCCAGTATTAGATTTGAACCCAGGGACCAGATCATGGAAAACTGTTTAAGAGGGGCTGTCCTTGTGTCTTCAGTGGATGCTGAGTGCTGGTTGGTTCTGTGACTTAGGACTCTGGGTGGGTTGTCTGCCAGAAGCCACCTTCATGTCATATCTTGTCCCCAGACATATCCCTTGAGTGAGCGGGGAGCCACACATACAGACTCCTTATGAATCATAACATTTATTTCCCCTTTATCACTCTATTCCTAGACCATACCATTAGTTTAGGTTAGTGTAAAAAATCCTAAAGAAATTACTGTATGTTGTTATCAATGGTTTAGTGATAGCTTTTACTCATCACATAAGTACCTATTATATATAATATAAATATATGTACAACCACACATATACATATTAATAACATGTAATCTTAACCCTCATAGCAATTTTATAACATACCACTTGAAAGTGGAAAATGACTGACAAGCCCAAATGTTCCGAGTGAGATGGGAGAAGAAGGGTCTTGGTTCCTTGCAGTTTCTCCAGTGGCTTCCCTAATGTGTTATTGGTAAGGCTTTCCTAAGACACTGGACCACATGGAACAAGTCATCAGCAAAGCGTGACTGTCTCTACTCCTGCAAACATGCCATCCTGGCTTGCTGTGCATTTTTTATAGGACACAGGTTAGATTTCCCTTGCCTGCCCTTCCACCTCAGGATTTAGTGCAGTGTTTATCAGCTACCAAGAGAGGATAGATGTGGCAGGATTCACGGGAAGCTGGGCTGCCCAGGGCTTGAATCCTGGATCTAGCATAGCATTTCATCTTCCGCAAGACACACGACTTCCTTAACAGTTGTGTTTTTTAACCTGTGAGGTGACAGAACCCGTATCTTTCAGGACCACGCAAAGGTGCCTGGTATGGGGACAGGTGACTTTTACTGCTGTTACTAGAATCACTAGTGATCCAAGAAGGCAGAAATGGGATCCTGTAGAGACATTGGGAAAGTGACCTTAAGCCAGGGGCACTAGTGACTACTATGTGAAGATTGCACTTTCAAGGTTCTGAGGTGCTCTTATGTGCTCCCAGCCGCAGGGTCTCTGGCTCTCTGCTTCTCTGTCTCTCTTGACAATGACTGATTGGTTGAGCGTACCAGCTCAGACAAAGTTCTGACAGTTGCACTTGTTTGTCTGGGGTTGGGGGGCGGTTCCTGGTGGTTGCCTCTAACATGGGACTGTCTCAAGTAGGCACTTCAGTTGTATAGGCATTAAGGCCACCCACAGCTTCCAGGGAGAAGCTCAGCAGTGATTGGCACTATAGACCAGTGTCAAGTTCTGGGCTCATTCTGGGGAAGCAGTTGCTGACTGCTTGGTGCACCAAGCTGGTTGGCAGCAGTGGGCATCTCTGTCTGCTGTGGAATGTGGAGGCATCCCCGTCCCCAGGCTGGGCACACTGCCTATCCTCTGTTTCTCTTACTACACAAGGACACATCTGTTCTGTTGGCATTTATTCATGTGCCTGACTCCGGTACCTCCCCTGTCTGCTAGGGACAGCCAGTTGGTCTTTCAAGACTTCTGAGTCAAGAAGGAGCTTTGGACTTGGAGGAGGTTGTTTCCCTTGAAAGCTGGGGACTGCCTACAGTAACCCCTTAAGGCCTTTGTTGAGAGAATCCTTCCAAGCGTGTGTGGAACTTTGTTTTATTAAATCCGATGAGTTCTGTATTCTTGCCACATGTCACATGGATCACCCACGTTGACTGAGCGCTGCCAGAGCCTTGTTGCTGTTACTCTGAAAGGAAGCCAGATTTTTTTTTTTTAAGTGGGTGGGGGTAATTCAAGTTTGGTGCAATAAATTATATGGTTCTGCCTGATTTGTTTTGCTGTAGACTGGGAGAACTCATGGTAGAATGTACCTTGAAATGTGTGTGCATGAACTGGGGAGCATGCAGGCGCAAGGGGGGCAGGGGAGAGGGGGAAATTAAACGTTTCTATAATGAATGAATTAGAAAGGAGATGCAGCCGAGCCATTAGCCTTTTTACCTTTGAACCTTCCCCAGTCCAGCCTGCTGGACTAGGATTTCATAAATTCTAGGTACAGGGCTTCTAAAATTCCAGGAAGAAATTTGGGAACTCTCATCCCTCACAGAAGGTAACAAGTTTCGGGTGCTTCAGTTCATTACTCTATCACAGGAGGAAACTCAGGTTTTAGAAGCCCGGGAAATGCATCTTTTAGGAGTTTGTTTTTGTCTTCTTGAGGTTATTGGCATTGAAGGTGAGGCCTACAGGTTTGAGAACACCATGGGTTTGTGCCTCCAATTTTAAATATGGCTGGTTCCCTGGGAAAGGTGAACCTGGAAATCATATATAAATCAGATATAGAGAAGATTTAAACTTTGTCTTGTTCTTCACTGATGGAGGGTTAGAATCATCTAGACATAAGGTATAGGAGACTACCACATAAACCATATTACAACAGGGACCAGGAAAGACTCAAGTTAGGAAATGTGTGTGTAGAACCTTACTTTATCACAAATTCCCAATCTCTCTAAGACTTATTTTTTTCAATCACAGAAAAAAAAATGGGAATATAGTTTATCTCACAGGAATGCCATGTAAATTAGGTTTAAAAAAAGAAGAAGAAAAAAAGTGAATGAATATTTCTGTGACATCAGGAGAACCCAATAAATGCAATCTTTCACCTTTAAGCAGTTTTCAAGGCATGGAGGCAGACTCTGACTATTGTCAAAAAGACATTACTTTGTCTTTTGGGGCTCCTTTGAAGGGGCAGAGTTAAGTATCCAGACCCCAACAAAGCAGCCTTGCCAGCCTCACAGCTGGGGTAGAAGAGCCTTTCATTTTGAGGACTTCTGGAGAGAAGTTAGGAATCATATTTGGAACCCATTCCAAATTTATACATATGCCCTTTATTTATTTCCAAAACAAATGGGTTTGAATAAACCCAAGTTTTTATTTTTAATTCAGGACCATGCAACATATAATTCAAGCAAGGTTTAATTAATTTTTAAGGTGAGCTCCCAAAGGCATTAGAGAATTTGCTAAGTGAAAAAGAATGCTTTGGGGACTTGGGCAGAGGGCTGACTTGATAGAATACCTGCTGGTATAAGAACTTGAGTTTAGACCCCAGAACCCATATGAAAACAAAAGCAAAGAGGTATGCTGTAATCCCAATGCTGGGGAGACAGATGGGACGGTCTTTCGGGTTCATTGGCCACCTAGCTATCCTAGCTCAGTGGTCTCACTCCAAGTACAGTGAGAAGCCCTGTCTCAAAAAGGAAAAAGAGAAACTGAGGAAGACAGCCAACGCCAACCTCTGTTCTCCTCATTTTCATATTCATATTCTTTGTGACTTTCATATCACTTATCCCCAGTTTCTCTCATCTCTCTGTCCCTCTGTTCCCACCCTCTGCCCTTGCGACCTGCCCCCAAGGGAAAAAATTAATTTAAAAAATCATACTACTGGAAAATGTTAAAAGACCAGAGAAGTGAAGGCTTCTCTCTCACCATGACATTTATTTGCAACTGTGCCCATGTGGGACTGACTGAGTGGAAGCCACTGTCATCAGAATGACAGAAAAAAAGTCTTCAACTTTATTCTCCACTATTAGGTGATCTGTTGGAAGCTAGGACCCACTGGTACATAAGTACCATCTTGACTCTTCTCCTTGGCTGGCTGTTTTGTTTCCAGTTAAGGAGGTATTTTACTGAAATGTCCAACTTACCTTCCAACATTCTCAATACTCCTCTGCTCCATACAATTGTAGGGGGAACAACTATAAGAAAAACAGAAAACCTACTAGACTAAGAAAGATCAAGAATATATAGGCAATCAAATCTAAAACTGAAGTTGCTCTCCTGGAGAAGATTCTCTTTTATTATACCACGTAGGCCTTCTCCCCTGGGCTTGCAGCTCTTTTTCTTTTCCCCATCTCCTAATTTGTTACACAGATACCAAAAAGCCCTATCTTGGTTTATGTCCACTTCCCTGGGTATAATCTTTTTCCCCATAACGATCAATCTTTTCAAATATATCATCGCGGAAAGTTAGCTGAGGACAGTGTTGATACATGCTGATCTCACACACTATCCCAGTGATTTGATTATGCAAATGTTTATTTTGATCTCTGAATACTACATTGTTAGACTTGCAAAACATTAGATGGACGTATTCATTAATAAGTAATAACCTTACTCAGACAGACTTCACTAGAATTATATAAGTTGGTACTTAGTTATCAATACCACATCCATTTTTACACAAACTCTAGAACCCTGTGCTATTAGTAGGATAAGAATTTGCGATTCATGGTTTGTGCAGAGGGTGAATTGATATTTATTATTTCATTTTTTTTCAAAACATGAAAGGAAATTAGGTACATTTTGAAGGAGGCATCTTTGTTGAAACACTCCTGCAGCCACTCGGAACAACTGGAATTGTTTTAAAGTTTTGAACCTGGGGAATTTTATAGGCCACTGCTTGTCCTCATGTCTGTAGGATTCACAATCTTCAATTCCTTGTACACTTAGCATTTTTATACTATTTTCTGTATCATTAGAACTCAGTGTTTATTCATGAAGTTCTCTCCCTGTGTAAGAAGGGAAAGAGAATAACCTCAGCTTGAACCCATCCCTGGTGTGAGTTGGGGGAGGGGCAAGTCTTTCGTTTTAAGTATATATAGTTTTTATTTGTTCTCTGAGAATTATATATATGTGTACAATGTATTTTGAGCATATCCAGTTCTGCTCCCATCCAGGTTTCTCCAAAACCATCCCCAAATGTATGCCCCACCCAGTTTCATGTCATTCTTTAAAGAACTTCACCAAGTCTTATCAGTGCTGCATGCCTGTGCATGGGGATGTTTAGAAGAATAGCTCTGTGGTGGTTTGAATAAAAATAACCCCCGGAGGCCCGTAGGGAGTGTCATTATTGGAAGTGTGGTCTTGTTGAAGTAGTTGTGGCATTGTTGAAGGAAGTGTGTCCTTGCTGAGTGGGCTTTGATGTTGCAGAAGCTCAAGCCGCATCTAGGGGCTCAGACTCTCTTTCTGCCATGTAGAAGTCTCAGACACCTACCTCTCCAGCATGTGTGCTGCCATGCTTTTCACTACCATGATCCTCTGAACCAGTTCCAACGAAATGCTTCCTTTTAAAGAATTGTTGTGGTCATGGTGTCTCTTCCCAGCAATAAAACCCTAAGGCAAGAATTGGAGAGGAGCATATGCCACAGATAAGTTGACACCTTCTCTGAGGGATGTTAAGCTGTGGTCTAACTATATTTCTGTCTCTTGACTATGATTTGGAGAGGTAATTGTTACTTTCTGTCATCCATCAAAGAACCCTCCTTCTGGTGGTTCTCCTTTGTCTCCTTGTCTTCAATATCGACTCGGGCATCTCCGTGTTCATAATTTCAGCTTAATCATAAAGGTTAGTAAAATTATAGAAAATAATCATTAATTTGTTTGCAGTTTCATTCATAGTAAAAAAGATATAAAGAGGAAAATATAAGCTAATGAGCCAGACAGGTGCAAGACTGAGGGCGTCATAGATTCGTCCTCAGATTCTAGGAGTAGGGTCAAGTATCCCTGCAAGGAGACTCTGAGGGGCTATTGTGTGAAGCTGTGAAGGTAAAGCCTGCGATGCAGTGGAGACCCAAAGATGTCGGAGATGCCACAGTAGTGCGTTAGTGGGATATCTGTTAGTGGGGCTGCATGCAGGAGATGGAACCATCCCAGAGGACAGACGTGTGCTGCAGGTAGCAAAGCTGGAGAAGCTGATCCATATAAGCCCGTTGACACTGAAGTCCCAAATGCCAGAGCCAGGGTGACAGGATTTAGAATTTGCCCTGCTTAGTTTTGGTCTTCCAGTTTGATTGTTCGATGGGAGTGTGTACTCTGGGCCACTGTGTGTTGGAAGTATATAACTTTTATAGGATATCATAGTTCAGAGGTTTCCTTGAGTTCTAAGAAAGACTTTGGATGTCTGTACAGTGTTGGGACTGTTAAAGACCATGAGGACTTTTGAAGTCAAAATAGATTAAATTTGTGTCACGAGAAGGCCATGAACCTATTTGGGTCAGGGGAAGAATGTTGTAGTTTAATAAATATCCTCCATAGTTCCATGTTTCTGAACACTTGGTCTTTAGCTGGTGGTGCTGTTTTGGAAGGTTATGGAACCTTTAGGAAGAGGAGCCTTGCCGGAGGATGTATAATCCTGGGTCAGGCTTTGAGTTTTTAACTACCTAGTCCCATGCCTGCTACCTCTCTCTGCTTCCTGTGTGTGGCTAAAATAATAGTCACCAGATTCATGCCCCTGCTGTCATACCTTCACTGCTATGATGGACTATTATCCAAACCCCATCCTTCTGTAAGTTGTTTTTTGTCTGCATATTTTATCATAGCCACAAAAAAGTAATACACTGTACAATAATAATAAAAATGCAGAAATAAAACTTCTGACTGCTTTTTCTGAGGTCCAGAGTTCAAATCCCATCAACCACATGGTGGCTCACAACCGTCTGTAATGGGATCTGATGCCCTCTTCTGGTGTGTCTGAAGACAGTTACAGTGTACTCACATAAGTGAAAATAAATAAATCTTTAAAAAATTAAAACAAAGTAATTTGAAAAGCTTGATTACATAAAAACACTGCTAAAAGTAAAGCTATAAAAAGACATGAGGGGGCAATTTTAAAGGGCAAAATTTAAATATTGGAGCAGCCTTTCTTAATATTGGAGCAGTCTGTCCTTGAGAGTTAGGGCTTGCTAGCTATATAAGTAGGTGGTAGCAGTCATCTGCCTGTATGGAGTCATGACATTTCTATGTTTGTTGTGGTATTGATTCTGTAATGGACAACTGGCCAATGCCCATCAGAGCTGTCTGTCTTTTAGCAACTTCCTTCCTTGGTGTACCACGGACTACTTCTGTTCACACTTAGCTTACAGTCTGTGAGCTGGGCAGGTTTCTGACCTGACCAAGAACCCTCTGATCATACTTCTTGGGGTAGTTAATGTTCTGTTGGGAATGTTTCACCAGTATGTTGGGAGTCTCTCCCCAGTGTGTTGGGAGTACGGGAAGCAACCATGACGCTGAGATCCCTGTAGGAGGAAGGTGACTTTCAAGGCTTCTAAATATCAGTAGCCTGTTGGAAGGATGCAGCTATGAGTGTCAAGTAAATGAAGTCTAAGACTTTAGGTCATTCAGGTCCTATAGCAGTGGGTGTGTAACAGGTGGCTCCAGAGGTTGATTCACCTGATGACTTCAGGCTAAGGTATGGCACTCTGGGGCTACTCTCGGTTGTTGAGATCTGCTCCTAGGCCCTGAGGATGAGGTCACTTTCCTTGTCTCTGAGCTGAGTTTCCTGCTACATGCACTTTTTAGCTTGTTAGTGTCAAGCCTGTCCACTCTTTGCAATTGCCTCTCATCCTAGGGGTATGGAAGGTTAAATTCAGATTTCTCGTCTCCTGGTTGTTCTCTTCTCTCGGGTTCTTACAGTCGCTCAGTTAGAAACTTAAGTTCAGTGTCAAGATGGTTCCTGGCCGCTGCTCTCAGAGATGTACAGAAGGACAAAATAGGATCCCTTCCCACTGGTCTGTCTCGTGGAGGAACCAATATCTCATTAGAACCCACAAACTGGATTTAATATGTCGGAAGGCTTGTCCTGGGGAGGTGTCTTGCAGTTTCTATTCACCAGGGCTTCAAATCCCTCCTTTCCCACTCCAGTCAGGGGAGCCACACAGCTGTCCTTATCTGCAGCTTTGCTTACTTCTTTGTCCTGTGTCACCTTTCTTTTCCTCCATGATTTTCAGATATTCTATCACAATCTTTGCAAACTCCTAAAGCTCTTTCATTCTCTCTTTGGAGAAGAGTTTAGTTACTTTTCATATTCTGACTCCTCTAACTCATTTCTAGTCTGCTGTTTTTCCTGGAAGTCTGCCTTGTTGCTTTTGTGCTCTGTAATCTTTGACACATCAGGTAGAAACAAGAGTCTAAATTTCTCTATCTTTATAAGCTTTTAGAATTTATTTATTAGATATCCACTTCTAAAGCTGATGTCTTTCCAACATTAGTTGGTTCCATAGATTATAAAAACTACTGCTTGGGTGTGGTTGACTGTTTTTTAATAAGTTGAAATAACATGGCAAATATTAGGTTGCATCCTGCAAAAAATGGTTAGGAGTTAAAATCAGGTTTTAATTATGGATGTGTAGATATATTTGTGTGCCAAGCTGTGATTTCTTATAAGTCATTAACTTTTAAAAATAGACATCCTTATTAAATAATAAGAAGTCTTGAATATTCATGACAGAAAAGTCATTTCATGGGGAACCTAAGGTGGAATAACATTTTGCTTGATTCAGTCGACACACCAAGTACTATGCTTTAGTGTGTTTTAAAGAAGAATGATAAAAATATCTGATGAATGCTGCTTGGAACAATGAGAAATGTAATAGTGAAAGAAATACAATTCATAACTTCAAAATTATGTCGGCACCTGACAGTAATGAAGATTCTAAGAATTGTCTAGAAGACATGATGTCATATCAGACATTATGTACCTTTAGAGATCTCTGAAAACAGAGTCACTTGTGAGAGCTTCATAGAGAAGAAAGGTAGTGCTGTGTTGAAGCCAATAACCAACGGAGATGTGTGGGTCTGTGTGAGGAGGTCAGGGGCAGCCGAGCCTGTGGCAGAATGTGGTGAAGACAGAGAGGAAACTATCTATCCTAGCAGGAAAGTCAAGGCAACATGAGCCTGAAGTAGCAAGCTTGTCATGTAATAGCCACAGCCAGAAAGCAGTGAGTGACAAAAGACAGTCACTGCTCAGTTCCCTTTCTCCAGTTATACAGTCTTGGATCCCAGCCAAGGAATGGTACCACCCACAGTAGGTGTCTTTCTACCTCTGTTGATGCTATCAAGATATCCACTATCCCCAGTTATCGACAGAGGCTCATCCCTCAGGTGATTCCAAATTCTGTCTGGTGTGTAAGTGATCCTAATCACAAGGTATTGTAACATTCCTGTTATAACACACAGAAAAGATGAATGAGGCCAAAGGATGGGTAATATTTGATGCTTCATTCAAGGGAATGTGTAGAAGGAGCATTATACTCTCAGTTGATCTCTGGGGTGATTCACATAAAGTCTTATGATAATTAGGGAAAGCAGCAACTGACCCTGCCCATCTCTTAAAGGACTTTCATTTGTATATCTGAGCGAGATCCTTATGAGCAAAGCCACAGATGTGGAAAAGAGAAACCAGCATTTTATCTAGTTCTCCTTGACCTGAGTTATCAAAAAGAAGGACTGAGGCAGTGTACACTGAGTATAGACTGCTGGGCCTCCTCAGAGGCAGTCTTCGAACGTCACTGGGTATGGCTCTTCTCTTTGTTCAAGACTCAGTCATCCTGGAGATGTGTAGGGACCTCCCTCACCAAGCTCCGTCTAGCTCTGCAGAACTGACCAAAGCATGTAACATCTCACCATCAGGCTGTTTGATCCCATAATTAACCAGCCTGAGAAACCTAGGGCGAATGAGGGATTCTGTGGTCAGCAGTGTCATTAACCGTTAAGTGTGCGGATCCATCGAGTAAAAGGTTAGTACAAATAACAAAAGCTGTCTTTGTCTAACTCCCTATTTTTTATCTGCTTAAATACCAAGGAAACAGAAAAACAGTGAAAGAACACTGTCTAGATAGCTCCTAAAACATGCCGCTGAGTCTCCAGTTTATTTCGGGGCTCATGGATTGTACAATACCAGATTGCTTAGGTCTTTGTATTTCCTTTCCTCAGTGGGTCAATAAATTAAGTAACACGTCAATACCAAGATAGCAGATGAACATCTGTCAGGGAGAACTGGTCCTAGGGGTTTTGTGCTCTGGTTTGGAAAATGTTTGATCTCCGTGTGCCGTCATAAAAGATGGGAGAGAGTTTATTATCTTTTATGATCCCAACTAACCAACAGTACCTGACAGAGAGATTGTGCCTTGGCCTCCAGTTGGAACTTGGGATGTTCTTGCTGGCTTGTCGCTGTATGAGGCACAGAACTTGCTGGTGAAACATCAAAACAAGCTCTAATATGACTCTGGCAATGGGATTCGGAACAGCTGCAGGGCTTTTCTCCTGTAGGGGGCTGGCAGGAAGAAGAAAAATGAAAGTAGCGCAATCAATCTCTCTAGCATTCTATATATTAATAATGTTTGCCAGCTCCAGACATTGCTTAATCAATACCGGATGCAGGGGCTTGCAATGGTTTGTGATACTTGGATACCTTGTGGAAACAGTCTGAGCCCATGGCCCGGAGATGTGGGGAGTGCCCAGTGAGGCCAGTTTTAGTTCCCGTAAAAGAAAGGTATCATGGCCTTGGGAATTATTTTTACAAAAAGATTCTCACACTCATCAAGCTAATTCATGAAATTTTGTCAGAAGGGGTGATTCCTTAAGAAACTGATGTGCCTGCTCTTTTCCTACCTCAATCTCTCCCAACATGGATTCATGCTCCAGACTAGCAAGGGAGATTCAAGGTGCTAACGCCAGGGGGCGCCAATCGGAGGAGCCTGCAGGGTGCTGAGAGCCTGGGAAGTCCCCAGTAAATTTGCATTCTAGGAGTTCTCAGGTTAGAAAGGGCTGCAAAGGCTTGGAGGAATTCATTTGTAAAACAGTAACAGAATAAAACGGAACAAAAGTTATCTGGTGCTCTGTGATTGGTGTTGATCTTCAATTTGAATGACAAAGTCAAAGAGGTTTTTCCCCTGCGAAGATTTAATTGCTTAAAAGTAATGTTTGCTTGGCAGGAAAGTAGGCTGTAGCACTGCAGCACAGCGGGACAGTGTGTGTGTGTGTGTGTGTGTGTGTGTGTGTGTGTGTGTGTGTGTGTGTGTGTGTGTGTTTGTGAGAGAGAAAGAGAGAGAGAGAGAGAGAAAGAGAGAGAGAGAGAGAGAGAGAGAGAGAGAGAGAGAGAGAGAGAGAGAGAGTTTTTGCTGCAAACAAACAAACCCCCAAACACCAAGATTCCAATCCAAATCTCAGCCCTTTTTTTGTTTAGAGTTTGGCAATCTTGTTTAAACACTAAAACTGCAGGGAATGTTGCATGTAACCTGTTGGTGCACACATGCACCTAACAATCTGAAAGCCACAGCTGAGGCGGCAATTTGCTCATAAGCCGGATAATTAAGGATGTGCCAAGCTACCTGTGGGGGGACCTGGGGTTTATCAGTGTTTTTTATTTACTGTTTAATAGTACAGCGTGTTACATAAACCTTTAAGTAAAACAATGCTGTTATAAAAATAGTCCTTTCAAAGTCACAACACCTCCCCTACTGAGTTCTAAAATCACTGGAAAATGGGCAGCAACAGTAAACACGGTGCCTAATGCCAATAAATGTTTTGCCCACCCGGGCACCCTTGGTACTCTGAAAGTGTGTGAGCACAGGTGTACATATGAAAATACCTCTTCTCTTTCTGTAACTATGGTTTCTCTCAAGGACGCTAGTTCATGGTTGGTTGCCTTTTCTATTATCTGTTTCTTGGTTACTTTGACCTTTGAAAATACAGCCCTGAAACTTGGTAGCACACCAGAATGATCAGGAAAGATTTAAAAAAAGGTATTGATGGCCAGACAACGTGGTACACACCTGTAACCCCAGCATTTAGAAGAGGCAGGGGGATTAGAAATTCAAGGGCAGTTTTGGTTGCAAAGCAATTTCAAAGCTAGCTCATCTACATGGGACTCTGTTTAAAAAAAAAAAGTAAGCAAACAGACAAACAAACGAAAAACCAACCCACAAACTATCTCTGAAATGAATGGATAGATTCTGACCTTGTCTAAGTGACCCAAGATTTAAAATGTCTCCCTTCTTAATGTATAAAAGGATGGTCTCTGAATTATCTTACTTAATGGTAGTACCTGGGGTGGGGGTGTGGATGAGATTTCCTCCCTTTCTCCCTTCTTTTCCCCCTCCCTCCTTTCCCCCTCCCTCCTTCTCTCCTTCCTTCCCCCTTTCTCCCTTCCTTTCTCCTTCTCTCTTTCCCTCCCTTCCTCCCTCCTTTCCTTCTTATAGTGTTGGAAACTGAGCCTAGGGCCTTGTACATCTTAGCTCGGTGCCCTAAGACAGAACTACACACCCAGCCCTAAATTCTGTGCTTACAACAGTCTCCTGCATGCTGCTTCAGCACAACTAACCCTGAGCAGTTACTGTGGTGGGGAGGGCTTGGGATAGGGTCTGACCTGTGAAGGTCAAAGTAGAAGATAGGGGAAAGGCAAGGTCTTCCCACATTTCAATATTATACATGATACATGATTTCAGTTCCCGTGGGCCTAGCTTGTTCTCTCTACTTTTTGTCTAGGCAACTCTCATTAAAAGATGAGCCTTTCCTGAGATACCTAGTCTCCAGTACACAGTGCCGAGAGATCTTTCACCCAGGGCGAGGCAGACAGGAGCTGTGCAGACATGGTTGCTGTCTCAGATGGACACTTACTCCCTTCTGGTTGCTAGCTAAATGCTCTGAAGTTTTTCAGCCCAAGAAAGTGAAATTATCTTTTTTTTCTTCTACAAACAAGGAAGCCAGGGTTCAAGGGGGAAAGTTACCAAAACCAGTGAGGAGTGGGGTGGTATCTGATGGCCTGCGGATGCTTTGATGGTTCTAATGGCTCTCCTGCCCCTACTCAGTCTGTCTCTGCAAGTCCCCCTTTTCCTGTTTAGATGACCGGGTCTTGTCCTTTATCAAGGAGGCTATGAAGTCTTCTGTTTTGATGGACCACGGCTACCCTGATAAACCAATCTATGTTCACATATTAATGGGCTTGTGGGCTATTATCATCATCTCTGACATAGTTATTAAGTGCTTTCTCTTTCATCTTCATTTGAAAGTGATAACGTTCTTCTGATGGAGTTTCACTGTGTGCTTTATGCTCTTAAGTGTTGCCAAAGTAACCAGGCAGTTCAGTAGGAAAACAAATCTGCCTAGTGGTACGCTCCAGGTCTTCTGTGGCAAGCAGTTGCTTGCCGACAAACGTTTCCTTTCTTCCAGTTCGGTTGGCATCTGATGGACCCAACCACAGAATTTTTGTTTTAAGCACTTACTTTTAAAAGCCTACCACCTACAAGCATCCAATCCTGGTGGTTTTCACAGCACACACAGTAACGCCATTCATTACTGACGGCTTCCAGGCGATCTGGGGCTTGGAGTTTTATGCTGGCCCGTGTGCACACCCACAGCTTGATTTTGATTTCATCCATTGCTTTGTTCCTTCCATCTCTGCGGCCCTTTTAGGGGCAGGGTGGGGGACTCCTGTCTCCACCTAGCCTTTCTGAAGCTTGGGACGCCAATCCTTCAGAGAGAGGCTTGGGTTAGACAGAGAACAGCGGTTCGGAGGCTCCTACGGAACAGGTAGCTGGGACTTCGGCTGCTTCCCAGAAAGCTGCAACTGCTAAAACAACCTTGTTCTTTTGTTTTCCGCATTTAAAGAAAGACCTTCAGCCAAACTGTCGCCCCTGACCTTGTTTTATATTTCCAATGTGCATTTTATTAACTCCTTTCTCATGTGGCACACAAGGAGCTCTCCACCAGATGAGAACCGGGCAAGTTTAGCAATTCTGATGGAGAGAGCAGCCCTGAGCAGGGAGAGGAGCTGGAAACAAGTTTGGGAGCAGAGGGTTCCGCTGTGTCGAGCTGAACTCTGTGTAAAGCAGCTCCATGTATGGGAGATTTAAAAAAAAATGCTCACGAGGTGTACAAGTCACTTCATTCGAAGATAAATAAATAAAAACGCAAAGAGACCTGCAAATAACATTGGCGGCCAAAGAAGTCTTTCAGACCGGAAGGTGATGGAGGGAAGCGATCTGAACAAATAGTCTGGGTTCTCAGGGCAGAAATCTAACTATTACTCTCCCACTCGACAGTTCCTTAAGGGCGAATTAGGTAGAAGTTGGGGGGGGGGGGGACTCTGAAAAAATACATTTAGGATAAGAAGAAGAATGAACGTAAACCCAGTCTTACACACATTTTCACTGATTTCCAAAGCCTGGGCTCCTTACAGAACGGCCCGGAAAAATACTTTCTGTCTGTTTGAGGAATGATGTACTTACCCGGCTCCCTCCAAATCCGAAGCTAACCTCCTTTTTCTTCCCCCAGGAGTGTATGCTTGTGTTCAGGGGTGTCTACCTAATTGGCCACAAGAGGGAATTAAACTAAATAAAATCACTATCCGCGGGGGGCCTCTAAATATGCCTTTTTAATTTGAAAATTTTTGTGGGTTAGAGTCTAATTCAAGCTTTTCAAGGTTTATTGGGGCATAGCTCACAGACCTCAGACCAAGTCTGATGGCTCTTCGCTAATTCGGAAAGCTAAGGCACCTTTCATCTGGCCGAACCTGGGAGGAAGTCTGGGTGATTGGTAGAAATCAGAGCTTAGCGCGCTGGTACAGCTTCCTTGGCCCAAGGATAGACTTGGCCTGGGGAGGAGGAGCTAGGTATCTTGCTCAGTGGCTCACTACTTCCAAAGGCGCAAAACTTCTGGTGCTGAGGATGAAGATGTCGCTCACAGAGGCGTGTAAAGGCTGGTGACTTGCAGCCTGCTGCCTTCCCAGTCAAAACACGCCGCCGCTCTGGGTAATTAATTGCTGCGAGAGGAAACGGACCAATGGCGCCTTCTGCTGTGAATCTGTTAATGGAGAACTTATGGAGAAAAAGTCGAGTCCTCCCGTCCAAATTGGAATGTGAAAGAAATCTGTTGGAAGGTGATGACAGAAATGAAGTAAAACAGCTGTTTCCTGATCCGTGTGCCAGGTGTGTCTCACACTGTGATAAATAAGATCTGCGTCCTACTCGCCAGAAAGGGGGAGGGGAAATATTACAAGCGTTTATTATGGTGAGGCACAGAAAAAAAATACCCAACAAAAAACCTTGACTAGCTTTGTTTCTCCTGGCACAGAACGGGGAGCCCTTCTCTGCACAGTGTTCGGAGCTGATAATTCCAGTTGTTTAGGCTCAATCCAACGTGGCCTATTAAAAGCTTAAATTCAATTTTATTGTCTAGGTATTTATTAACTGATTATGAAAAGACATTAAAAGACCCATAATTAAAGCAAGTTGCTTTTTACCTTGATGAATTATCCTCTCTCCTTACACAATAGAAAATCTCCTCGTGTTTGATTTGAAGGCAACCGTTCCTTGCCTTGACATTCTGGGCTGCAGCTCTTACCCCGGCTCCAGCCAGAGCTGAAATGAAGGATCTGTGAAAGCCCATGGTTACGGTTACAAGTGTTTCCCACTGTTAGAGTATGTGTGCTGTTCCTCCTGCAAACTGTCGCTGGGTTTTGCCCAAGTAGGCTGCAAGAATGACTCTTGACAGGAGTTTTAAAATGTCTTCCTGGCCTCTGGTCAGTATATGTATCATTCAAACACACAAGCCTGGTATAGACTGTCTAACTACTTCCAGCTACAGTTTGGCTTTGGGTAGCCCAGGTTAACCCATCGTTTCACTGAAATTACTTCCCTTTCTTAGGTCTTAAAAGTTTCCACATATTTTACTGCATTTCATTTAACGACTGTTGGTCCTAAACCCAGCAAGGTTGGATATAATGCCTTTATCTTCCTACAAGCTTCCAAAAATTATTAGAGATCATGATCACCATCATCTTTTTCAGTTTAAAAATAGCCGGACCTAAAAATAAGTCTAAATTATTTATTTGTCATGTCATGACTGTGTACAATCACTTCCATCACTCGGGAGGCAGCGTAGGCAAAGGGCCACAGCATTGAGGCCACCCTGGTCTGCAGAGTGAGTTTGAAACTGTGAAAACAGTCCCCTCTCAAGACAAAACCCAACAAACAAACACCAGCCCCCAAATCTAAATCAATAATATTCCTCTTGAAGGTTGAACACAAACAGCACAGTTTCACTGTTTTTCAGTAGCAACAATGACTCCGCAAGTGAACCTCGTCGCAGGCAGTATTGCCAGAATTTCAGGCAGGATTTAACTAAAAATATAAATGAAGGAACGGCAACAATGTTGAAAGCACGGATATCTCATTAGTATGGAATTATGTGCCTTATTAAAACCTAAGTTTCAGTATCATATCCTTTTGCTACTGTTCAGTCACTTAAAGTTGGCTTAAAAGAGGAGGAACCCTAAGTCTTAAAGGGGCTCTGAAGCTCTGTAAGGAAACCAAGCACAGCATTTAAGCAGAATTTCCTGCGTTGTGGGCAGGCTCTGAAAATTATAAAATGCCAGTCACAGCTATATTTCTCTTGAGGATAGCAACTGGAGTTTTGTAGTCACGTACCTGACCACGGATTTATAAAAGTATGGCTGAGATTTTGAAATCTCTGCTTTTAAAACTTCTAATAACACGAGCGGGGAGCAGTTGAAGGAATTTGATATTTGACATCATTTACTTTCTTCTTCTTCTTCTTCTTCTTCTTCTTCTTCTTCTTCTTTTTGCCAATGAAGTGCTGAGTCACTCACTGTTCCTCTCCAAAATTTAAAAATCAAAAAATTAACATCCTTACTAGCATAGCAAGCTCAGTTTAGTGTTATAAGAAAATGAAAGGCCACTGTCTCTAATTAAAGATTGCCTAGTTTATTTTGTAAAAATCAGTGCTTGAGAGAGAAATCACTACTTCAAAGTAAATAAAGCTTAATATTGTTTCTCCTATTCAATACTATTTAACAATAAAGTAACATTTGTTCAGGCAATATTTGCTTAAGGACATATTCTTTTTTTTTTTCTTTTTCTTTTCTTTTCTTTCTTTTTTTTTTTTTTTTTTTTTTTTTTTTGAGACATAGTTTCTTTCTGGCAGTCCTGGAAAGGTCTCTGTAGATGAGGCTGAACCCACAGAGGTCTGCCTTCCTCCAATTCCTGAGTGCTAGCATTAAAGGCACATACCACAACTGCCTGGTGTCATTTTTTTTTTTTTTCTTTTTAAAAATCACTCCCAAGTAAGATTTTTTTTTGTGGCATTAATCTTTTATAAAACATTTATTGTTAGTATGTGTATGTGGCATGTGTATGTGTGCTCGGACGTGCGCACACATGCGGAGAGGTCAGAGGACAGCTTAAAGCCGCTGATTCTTTCCCCTGTGCATTCTGGTTCTGTTATTAAAATTAAGTCATTGGGCTGCTACACCAAGTTCTTTACTCCCTGTGGAAGCTCACCAAGATCATTACATCTATCTCATTGCTTAGAATTACGGTGGGGAAGATGGTCATTCATTCACTCTCTCCTTCACTCATTCCACGAAGATCAGATAGAGTCGTTTACAATGGGCACTTAGCAACACAGACCTTACCCTGAACTGAGGACCAGTTGCAGAAAGAGGGCTTGGGAGGACACGTGACTCAGTTATTTTATGTCTTTATACTGTGAGAAAGGACTCAGAAGAAAACAATCTACAAGTAATTCAGGTTTGGTTACGGGTAAGACAGTATGCTTTTCATCCCTCTGATGTGTCTCTGAGTCTCCTTCGTGTGTCTCTGCCTCCCATCCGTTCTTCAGTTCTCACACCACATGAATCATGTCCCGCATGCCCGCAGCCCACATTTTCCTGTAATTGTTCCCGAAATCCACTCGTTGTCACACCGCAGCTTTTCCATCTCTAGCACTGCTTTTGTCTGAAGAACACACAATCCCCACGGAGAGGTGGGTCTACTCTCTTCGCCCCCCTCCCCCACAGGGTCTGCGTTGTGTTTCACATTTAAAGAAGACTTTGAGGACAGGTAGACAAGCATCCATGTCCCTTCAGAAGCTCCTTACCTCAGCCTTCCGGACTCGGAAGGCTGCAAGGCCCCTCCTCCCTTCTGCCCCACACCAGTAGTCTCTGCCACGCAGCCAGCTCACCTCCCAATACCCTAGTCAGTGACTGTTGGCAGCTACAGGGCGAGGTGTCGCTGATGGATGCATAATTACGGCGGACAGAAAAATGTAGACGTGTTAGCAAAGCCAATATTATGGAGGTCTCTGTCTTCCCGAATACTGTAAGTGAAAGATATTTCTAGGGCATAGCCAATTACATTCTCTGCTTTTTTTATGACCAGTCACAAATGTCTTTTTTATTAGCTGGTGTGTTCAATGTTTTGAATGCACACCCCTTATTTCAGTCTCATTTTAGTTTGCGGTAAGTGCAGAAGGATTTTTTTTTTTCTGACTTGAAATACTGAAGCTACTCTCCTTCAGCTGAGCAGAGGCCCGGAGCCCTGAGAGTTTTATTCCACAACCTTCTGTGATTCTTGCCTGTAAATTAGTCTCCGAAGTGGTGTTTATTGCTGAACCAAGAGGTTAAGACAGCCTAATTACATGTTTGTGCAGGAGAAAACGCCGTGCCCCACCGTGAGCAATTATCCTGTCCCCCTTTCGCAGTTTAATTTGGCTCCGGCTAAGAAGAACGAGGAGATGGCCTGTCTTCACCACAAACTTAGCTACCATGCGTTTTCAGTGTTAATTAGAAATTCCCTTCACAGGAGAAGTGACTTCTTGGAGTAACTCAGCTTCCAGTCAAGTGGAGGGCATCTGGTGAGGCAACTTCAAGTGTCTTTGTGGATTAGCTCTCTAATTCCACTCACGGGGGCGGGGGGGGGCAGCATGTGGGTGGGACCCTTGCAACACTCCCAACCAGCGATGCCGTTTTCTTGTTCCTTTATTTTATACATTCAGAGCAATGAAAGCCACCGCAGCAGAGAGGCTGCAAGGAATCTGGGGCGCTGCGTATAGTATTTGTTTTAAAGGAAGGATTCCGATTCCCCCCTCCCCAAAGGACTTTTTCTTATGTAAGTAGGATGCAGCCAATAAAAACCAGAACAAGATCAACAGGTCAATGTCTTTAAAGCTGGCCATAAAATGTATCACAACAAAGAATCTATAGGGTAGAGATTGCATGCAGGAGCCCGTCTTTGTTCTTGGACACTTCTCTGTCACAAGGGCAGCATATTTCTGTTTCTCTTCAAAAGACTTTGGTTCGGTATTTTCATACTCAGGCATATGCCGGGGCCCCACAAAGCACAGGTTCAATTTCCTCTTAGGAAAATAAAAGATGGTCTTCATGTCTTCTAGCACTCAGCCAGAAATGCGCATTGTCATTGAAATGAGCTGAGGGATGAACAGTCGCTAGGAAACAGTGTTTCAAAAGTGGTCCAGAAAGCCCTGCTGGGATGGGCTCTCTCCAGGGAAACAGGCTTCTTATTACTAATAAATTTCCAATCTATCACTCAGTTCTCTCATCTTTATCCTATTCCTGTAAGTTCTGTTTTTAAGATGGCTTCCTTTCTGCCCTCTACCCTACTTACAGCTCTCACCTTTCTTGGCCTCTTAGACATTTTGAAAGTAAACCTCATTTCTCATTGGCTAGCTCTGCTCTGTTAACCGCCCCTCCCAACCCGGGCGGGTCTTTCAGACATTGGACTTCAGGTGCAGGCAACCGAAGGAGGCACTTGGATTCTCACCTGTTCCATGTATTTTTCCATTTATTGCACGGACCTTTCTTCCATGTGCTAAGGGCAGCAGACACACACTTTCTGGTAACGCTTTCGTGAGCCTCTCTAAGGTCTCTCTTCTCCGCCAGTGAGCAGAAGGTGAGTATGAGGAATGAATGGAAGCTACAATGATAAAACATCATGGTCAAAGGCAACTTAGGGAAGAGAGAATTTATTTTTGCTTACAGTTCCAGAGCAAGAGTCTATGGTGGTGGGGGAGGCCTAGTAGCCAGTGACCTCAGGAGGAAGCTGAGCAGTGCCCATATCTTCAACTGCATTCAGGAACCAGAGAGCAAACTGTAAATGGGGCAAGTCTATGGACTCTCAAAATTCACTCTGAGTGATCTAGTTTCTCCAGCTAGGGTGTGCCACCCACCAAACAGCACCGCCAACTCAAAACCAAGTGTTAAAACACTCAAGCCTGTGAGGACATTGTTCACTGAAATCGCCAAACTCACATATTCTGAACTGGCCAGAGGAGCTTGTTTCTCCAGTGGACAGCAGCTAATGCAGAGACTCTCAAAGTGGTGAGAGATAATTAACCACTGAGTGCTCAATCTTAAGTGTGACATATGTATTAACCCCACGACCCCTACCACCAAGGCTCAGCTAACATCGCCACGGAAGAGAAGCCAGGAAGAAGGTCAGAACTGGAAGATGGGAAAAGTGCTGTTAAATTCCATTACTCTTATGAACTCACGCAGCCATGGCTATACTGCACAAGATCATGCCAGCGGGAAGAGTCAGCATTCCGCAGGCAGCACTGATCGGTCCTGAGTGCATCACAAACACCACAGGAGGACAAGAAGGTGGGAGGGGGGGTATGTGCGGTCCTGTCTGGTGGGAACATGGAGAATAGAAAAGGGTACGGATATGATGAAACCATGTCGTTTACATGTATGAAGCTGTCAAAAACTAAAGAAAACGTACCGAAAGATAAAAGCTGTCTTTCTGAGTTTGAGGCTAGATGGAAGACACATATAGTCTCTGCACTACCTCTCCTTTCTGCAGGCGAGTCTGAAAGCATAAGAAAAATTTCACCAGGATAGTGGCATTACAGAACTGGATTCCAGGTCCACAGATCCTTCGGCACTCTCTCAGGTAGCCTGCTAGCATAGGGTACCATTCAGCATCAGAGTCATTACCTCCTAGCCTGTGCAAGGGTTAAAAATTCACCGACAGCTAGTATTATTTTGAAATTTCATTGGATATTTTCTGTATTTACATTTCAGATGTTATCTTCTTTTCTCCAATGCCCCCCCCCCCACTTGCCTCCATGAAGATGCTCCCTCTCCCAATCTCCCTCTCCCACCTCAGTGCCTTGGCATTTTTCCTACACTGGGAAAAGGAGCCTTCACTGGACAAAAGGCCCCTCCTCCCATTGATGCCAGAAAATGCTATCCTCTGCTGCATATGCACCTGGGGCCATGGGTCTCTCCATGCAAATTATTGGTTGGTATTTTAATCTCTGGGAGCTGTGGTGGGCTTCATCAGTTGATAATTTTGTTCTTCCCATGGGGTTGCAGACCCTTTCAGCTTCTTCAGTTCTTTCTCTAGCTCCTTCATTGGGATCCCCCTATTCAGTTCAATGATTAGCTGTAAGCATACCCCTTTGTATCAGTATAGCTCTGGCAGAGCCTCTGAGAAAACATCTATAACAGGTTCCTGCCAGTAAGCACTACTTGGCATCAGCAATAGTACGTGGGTTTAGTGGCCGCTTATGGGATGGATCCTCAGGTGAGGCAGTCTCTCGATAATCTTTTCTCCAACCCCTGTTCCTCTATTTGTCCCTTTATTTCCTCCCACGAGTATTTTGTTGTCCCTACTAAGAAGAACTGAGACATCCACCTTCTGGTCTTTCTTTTCTTTGAGCTTCATAAGTTCAATGAATTGTTTCTAGGTTATTTCAAGGATTTTGGGCTAGTATCCGATTACCAGTGAGTACATACCATGAGCTTTCTTTGTGACTGGGTTACCTCACTCAGGATGATAGCTTCAAGTTCCATCCATTTGCCTAGGAATTTCATAAAGTCATTGCTTTTAATAGCTGATAGTACTCCATGTGTAAATGTACCATAATTTCTGTATCCATTTCTCTGTTGAAGGATATCTGGGTTCTTTCCAGCTTCTGGCTGTTATCAATAAGGCTACTATGAACACCGTGTCCTTGTTATATGTTGGAGCTTCTTTTGGGTATATGCCCAGGAGTGGTATAGCTGAGTCTTCAGGTAGTACTATGTCCAATTTTCTGAAGAACCTCCAGACTGATTTCCATAGTGGTTGTACCAGCTTACAACACCACTAACAGTGGAGGAGTGTTCCTGTTTCTCCGCATTCTTGCCAGCATCTGCTGTCATCTGAGATTTTGACCTTAACCATTCTGACTGGTGTGGGGTGGAATCTCAGGGTTGCTTTGATTTGCATTTCCCTGATGACTAGGGTTGTTGAGCATTTCTTTAGGTGCTTCTCAGCCATTCAATATTCCTTAGTTGAGAATTCTTTGTTTAACTCTGTACCCCATTTTTCAATAGGATTATTTGATTCTCTGGAGTCTAACTTCTTGAGTTCTTTGTATATATTGGATACTAGCCCTGTATCAGATGTAGGATTGATAAAGATATTTTCCAAATCTGTTGGTTGCCATTTTGTCCTTTTGTCAGTGTCCTTTGCCTTATAGAAGTTTGATATTTCATAAAGTCCCATTTGTCTATTCTTGATCTTAGAGTATAAGTCATTAATGTTTTGTTCAGGAAAATTTCACCTGTGCCTATGTGTTCTAAGCTCTTCCCCACATTCTGTTCTATTAGTTTCAGTGTACCTGATTTTATGTGGAGATCTTTGATCCACTTGGACTTGAGCTTTGTACAAGGAGATAAGAAAGGATCAATTTGCATTCTTCTGCATGCTGAGTGCCAGTTGAACGAGCACCATTTGTTGAAGATGATGTCCTTTTTCCATTGAATATTTTTAGCTCCTTTGTCAAAGATCAAGTTACCATAGGTGTGTGGGTTCACTTCTGGGTCTTCAATTCCATTCTATTGATCTACCTGCCTGTCTCTGTACCAATACTATGCAGTTTTAATCACAATTAATCTATAATAAAACTTGAGATCAGAAATGGCAATTCACCCAGAAGTTCTTTTATTGTTAAGAATAGTTTTTGCTATCCTGGGTTTTTTTTTTTAATTATTCCAAATGAATTTGCAAATTGCTCTTTCTAACTCTTTGAAGAATGGCAATGAAACTTTGATGGAGATTGCATTGACTATGTAGATTACTTATAGCAAGATGGTCATTTTTACTATGTTCATCTTTACAATCCATGATCTTTTCACCTTCTGAGATCTTCAATTTTCTTTTTCAGGGACTTGAAATTAATGTCAGATTCTTCACTTGTTGTTTAGAGTCACACCAAAGTATTTTATATTCTTTGTGACTATTATGAAGGGTCTTGATTCTCTAATTTTTTTATCCTCTTTATCCTTTGAGTAGAGGAAGGCTACTGTTTTGTTCAAGTTAATTTTTTATCTAGCCACTTTGCTGAAGTTATTTATCAACTGTAGGAGTGAGTTCTCTGGTGGAATTTATGGGGTCACTCAAGTATACTATCATATCATCTGCAAATAGTGATATTTTTACTTTTTCTTTTAAAATTTATATCCCTTTGACCTCTTTTTGCTGTCTGATTGCTCTAGTTAGGACTTCCAGTACTAGGTTGAATAGGTAGGGGGAGAGGGGGCAGCCTTGTCTAGTCCCCGATTTTAGTGGGCTTGTTTCAAGTTTCTCACCATTTAGCTTGACATTGGCTACTGGTTTGCTGTACATTGCTTTTATTATGTATAAATATGGGCCTTGAATAAAGGCCTTTCTAAGACTTTTAACATGAAAGGGTGTTGAATTTTGTCAAATGTTTGTCAAATAATGAGATGATCATGTGTTTTTTTTTTCTTTGAGCTTGTTTACATAGATAATGAGATGATCATGTGCTTTTTTTCCCTTTGAGTTTGTTTACATAGTAGATTACGTTGATGGATTTCTGTATATTGAACCATTCGTGCATCCCTGGAATTAAGCTGAATCGATCTTGGTGAATGTCCCTTTTGATGTGTTCTTAGATTTGGTTTGCAAGGATTTTATTGAGTATTTTTGCATCAATGTTAATGAAGGAAATTGGTCTACAGTTCTCTTTATTTGTAGGTTCTTTGTGTAGTTTAGGAATGAACATAATTGTGGCTTCTAAGAACAAGTTGAGTAGTATTCCCTCTGTTTCTATTTTATGGACTAGTTTGGACAGTATTGGTATTAGGTCTTCTATAAAGGTCTGATAGAATTCTACATTAAACCCATCTGCTCTAGGGCTTTTTTTTTTGTTTTTGTTTTGGTTGGGAGGCTTTTGATGACTTTCTATTTCTTTTGGAGTTAAGAGGCAATTTAGATGGTTTATCTGATCCTGATTTAACTTTGGTTCCTTCTATATGTCTAGGAAATTTCCTCTAGATTTTTCAGTTTTGTTGAGTTTAGGCTTTTGTAGTAGGATCTGATGATTTCTTGAATTTCTTCAGCTTCTGTTGTTATGTATCGCCTTTCATTTCTTACTTTGTTTATTTGAATACTTTCTATGCGTCCTCTAGTTAGTCTGGTTAAGGGTTTATCGATCTTGTTGATTTTCTCAAAGAACCAGCTTTTGGTTTTGTTGATTCTTTGTGTAGTTCTTTTTGTTTCTATTTGTTTGATTCCAGCTCTGCGTTTGATTGTTTCCTGCCATTTGCTCCTCCTGGGGTGTATCTACTTTTTTTTTGTTCTAAAGCTTTCAGGTGTCCTGTGAAGCTGTTAGTGTATGCTCTCTCCAGTTTCTTTTTGGAGGCACTCGGAGCTATGAGTTTTTCTCTTAGCAATGTTTTCATTGTATCCCATAAGTTTGGGTATGTTGTGGCTTCATTTTTGTTAAATTCTAAAAAGTCTTTGATTTCTTTCTTGACCAAGTTTTCACTGAGTAGAGCATTGTTTAGCTTCAATGTGTATGTGGGCTTTTTGTTGTTTTTGTTGTTATTGAAGACCAGCCTTAGTCCATGGTGATCTGATAGGATGCATGAGATTATTTCGATGTTCTTGTATCTGTTGACGCCTGTTTTGTGACTGACTATATGATCAGTTTAGGAGAAGGTGCTGTGAGGTGCTGAGAAATAGGTATGTTCCTTTGTTTTAGGATGAAATATTCTATAGGTGTCAGTTAAATTCATTTGGTTCATAACTTCTGATAGCTTTACTGTGTTTTCTGTGCAGTTTCTGCTTCCATGATCTGTCCATTGATGAGAGTGAGATGTTGAAGTCTCCCATTATTATTGTGTGTGGTGCAATATATGCTTTGAGTTTTAGTAGAGTTTCTTTTATGAATGTGGGTGCCCTTGTATTAGATTTTCCTTTGATAAGTAAAAGTGCCCTTTCTTGTCTTTTTTGATGACTTTTGCTTGAAAAATCTATTTTACTCTATATAAGGATGGCTACTTCAGCTTGTTTCTTGGGACTGTTTGCTTGGAAAGATTTTATTTTTTTTCAAACTTTTATTCTGAGGTAGTGCCTATCTTTTTTGCTGAGATGAGTTTCCTGTATGCAGCAAAATGTTGGGTCATGTTTATGTATCCAGTCTGGTACTTTTTACTGGGGAATTGGGTCCATTGATGTTAAGAAATATTAAGGAATAGTGATTGTTGGTTCCTGCTATTTTTGTTGTTAATGGTAGAATTATGATTGTGTGCTTTTCTTCTTTAGGGTTTGTTGCAAGATTAATTTCTTGTTTTTCCTAGGGTGAAGTTTCCCTCTTTGTGGTGGAGTTTTCCATCTATTATTTTTTGTAGGGCTAGATTTGTGGACAGATATTGTGTAAATTTCATTTTGTCCTGGAATATCTTGGTTTCTCCATCTATAGTAACTGAGCATTTTTCTGGATACAGTAATCTGGGCTGGCATTCATGTTCTCTTAGGGTCCCTATGGTGTCACTCCAGGATCTTCTAGCTTTCATAGTTTCTGTTGAGAAGTCTTCTGTAATTCTGATTGCTCTGCCTTTGTATGTTACTTATCCTCTTTCCTTTACTGCTTTTAGTATTCTTTCTTCGTTTTGAACATTTGGTGTTTTGACTATTACGTGTTAGGAGGAATTTCTTTTCTTGTCCTATCTATTTGGGGTTCTGCAGGCTTTTTGTATGTTTGTGGTCATCTCTTTCTTTAGGTTAGGGAAATTTTCTTCTATAATCTTGGCCTTTTTATTGGGAGTCTTTGATTTCATCTACACCTATTATTTTTAGGTTTGGTCTTCTCATTGTGTCCTGGATTTCCTGGATGTTGGGTTAGAAATTTTTTGATTTTGCATTTTCTCTGATGGTTGTGCAATGTTTTTTATTGTATCTTCTGCCCCTGAGATTCTCTCTTTCATCTCTTGTATTCTTTTGGTGATGCTTGTGTCTATTACTCCTGATATTTTTCCTAGATTTTTCAACTTCAGGGTTGTCTCCTTTTGTGATTTTTTTCATTGTTTCTATTTGTTTTCAATTCCTTTACCTGTGTGGTTCTGCTTTTTTATTGCTATTTAAGTGATTTTTGTGTTGTGTGTGTGTGTGTGTGTGTGTGTGTGTTTTCTTTTTAAGGGCTTTAGCGTGTTTGTGTGTGTTCTCCTAGCTTTCCTGTACTTCTTTAAGTGTGTTATATATGGGCTTCTGGAGGACCTCTGTCATCCTCATGAAGTATGATTTTAAGTCTAAATCTTGTTATTTTTGGTGAGTTGGGATATCCATAATTTGCTGTGGTGGGAGAGCTGGGTTCTGATGTTACCAGGTTGTCTTGGTTTTTGTTTATTAGATTCTTGCACTTGCCTTTTGCCATATTGTTATAGGTGATGCTAGGTGATCTTGTTATCTCTGACTGGATCTTGTATCTACTGTGAGTCGGTGGGCCCATGGGCTATGAAGGGAGATTGCTCATGGGTGTTCAGCTCTCTGGGTAGGCTGTGAGTTCTGATGGCAGTGGGCTGTCTCTGGGTTTTGTCCTGCAGTCCGTATCCAGGCAGCACCAAGCTACCCTGAGAGTTTCACTCGTTTTCTCCCCTGATAGTCAGTGGAGAGGGAGTGTGGGCACACTTGTAGGCTACGGAGTGGAACTTCTGCAGCCCCTCTGAGTACCCAGCAATTTGCAGGCAGGCTGCCAGTCCTGATGAAACTGGACTGGCTCTGGCTTCGGGCTGAAAGTGTTGGTTCCCTGGCGTCACCCCTACTTGTGCTCTGAGAGTTCTGGGAGGTCTATCCCTGATAGACAGTGTAGAGGGAGTGTGGAATCACCAGTGGGCTCAGGAGTGAGAGCAGTTCTGCGGTTCCTCTGGGTGCCCAGCAATCCGCGGGCAGGCTGCCAGTCCTGATGAAACTGGGCCGGCTCTCACTGACAGCTAATATTATCTAGAGAGTTTTCATCCAGAACATCGGAACATTCTTCTGCAAGTCCACTTGGAATCTGAGAAATAAATTTTTATATAAAATTTTATAGCTTGTTGTATTAAGTTATTGCTTAAATTTCATAGCTTCATTCCTGCCTTAACTTTCAGCTTTGCCAGGAGTTGTGAAGTCTGAATTAAACGCTAAGTTACTCTTTCCTACAAGAACACTAATAGGTACTATAATTGTGCTTGGCTTGAGGAGAGAGGGGGGCCACTTCTTTAGCTAAGAAGGTCTATGGAACAACAGGGTGGTCACTTAAGCCCTCAAAAAGTCTCAGGAAATCAGCCCTGGCAGTATTCTAATACTGCCTCCCTGCACAGCGGGCTGCTGGACTTCAGAGATTTGTGGCTTAGCTTAAGAAAGAGATGAGGGAGGTGAGGGAAGCTACTATGGGATTGGCAGAAAAGACAGGAGCACCGTGGGGGGCTAGAATCAGGATGGATAAGATGTCTACCGCATGCTAGCTGGACACTTTAGGAAGTTTTCTAAACGTTCTGAGATGGGAAATACAGTGGCCAATGTGTTTGAACAAATATAATAAGATAATAAACATGTTCACTTTTAGTTTTATTCATATGCGTGTTTATGTCTGTATGTTTGATGTTTGTATGTGTGCATGTGCCTTCTTGTGTATACATACATGTATGTAAGTACATATATAAATATGTGCGTATGTGTACATTTGTATGTTTATGCATATCTGTGCCCTTGGGCATGCATACACTGGATTGCTATAGTAATTCATAGCATTTATTTTTTTAAAAAATTTTTATTAATTGTGAGTTTCACATTATGCAGACCAATATGGTTCATCTCCCAATCCCCTCATATCTGCCCTTTGCCCTTGCAACCCCCCACAGAAAGAAAACACACACATATAACACAAACATAGAGAAAAGCATAGAGAGCATTATTTGTGGAAGCTGCAGTGTGTCACATTGTGTCCCACAGTGTATTCCTCTATCCACACATCTTCACTTGCAAATGTTAGTTGAATGAATCATTGATCTGGTTTAAGATCTATGGCTTCTGTGACTCCATCAATACAGGATCCTTACTTGGCCTCACAGTTATCCTCTTGTTGCCCTGTGCCATGGAGATTTGAATCAGCAGGCTGGCTCTTCATGAGTCCTACCTCTTTGCAGATGATATACATTTTGGGATGGTCCAATTCAGAGCCTTGGATCTGGGCCTGGGTGGTAGTTGAGCTGGCCAGTGTGTTGATAGCTGAGCTGGTCTGTATCACCAGGATGAGCTCTACAGTACTGCTCTGACTAGGCCACCAGATGCCTCCAATGGCAAGAGGCAGCAGGGTCAGCTCTCCCTTGTTCTCATGCCCTTGGCACCAACTCACCTATCCCTACATCTCTAGAGCCAACTCTACTGTGCTGGCCAGTCAAGGTGTGGGCCCACTCTCCCAGATGAAGAAGCCTGTGAGAAACTTGGTTCACCCATGTCTTTGTCATCAGGACCAGCTCCACTGTGTTGTTCAGACAAAGAGCAGGGCTGGCTCTCCAGAATGCTACAGCTAGTGAGGGGGCAGGGTTAGCTCTCCTGAGTATGACAAGTAGCTCCTTTTGGTCACAAGCCACAATAAGAAATACTATGACTGTATGCTATGACTATGAGGTAGACTTTCAGAAAACTGCTGAAACCTTTGAGTGTTGCTGGATTGATACCTCTTATTCTTCTGCGCTGTGCTAAGAGTGTGGGTAATCCCTCTTCTCTGAATTGGCAAGACTGTCATGCCTTTCCCAAACCTTAATTGTTCTTCACAACCAATGCCAAGTGAAAGTCTGGTTTACACACGGCGTTTGGAGAAAGTGCTGATTTGGGCTGGAGAGCAAGGGATGAGCTCATCAGCAAATCAGGGGTCACGTCTGACAGCATTCCAGGTGAAAACCGGGAGTGATTTACTTTTCGGTGACATGAGCCAAGCATGAGGTAAACTGAGGTACAATAAAGCTCTGCTGCTGTGAGAGGAGGTATATCTGTATGTGTTTGGCATGTGTTAGGTGTGCTGCTGATAGATTCTTGTGGAAAATAGGCTAAAAAAATATTCCAGGGCTTACAGTAATGGAATTTGTGTGTTTGCAGGTGCAGTCTTGGAACTCAGAATAAGTTTTCTTCAGATTGCAGACAAGCATCTTCCTTGAACCAAAATGCAGCTCCTTAGTGTGGAGTAAATCTGAAATCCAAAGACAGCAACCACAAGCTAGCTAGCCGAGCCCTTACTTTCAACATCAAACTTAACTTAGGGCTCAACATTTCAGGACAAATTTGTCAATGACACTTATGTCTTAGCATCGAGTGATGGGCAAAATTTTCCAATAACAACATCTCTGGCAGGGCGTAGAGTGGGATTATAAGCCTCGAGAAAACCTTCATCATTCTGCTTGGGATATCACCCCAACCTTTACAAGGCCACTAGCACTGCATTTTTTTCTTCTTTATTACATGAGACTAGATTAATATAAAAGCTAAGAGGCTATGCATCCCTGGCCACCTATGAATTTGTAATCTACCTGCGGAGCTGCTAGTATATCTGGGATTAGAGGGCTCTGTGGGATATAAAGCTAGGTATGCTAACATTTGGAATTAGGCCTTTTTTGGGGGGGTTATATTGTGTATTATCCATGTGGTCCTTTCAAATTCAAAGGTTCATCTTCCTCACTAATTCGACATGGATGGTAATATCACAGTACTGGGTTTTGCAATAATTATGGGAAATGTTTGTGATAAAATAACCACTGTTATTACTTTTTTTCTTCTTCTCTTGGTGCTACAGAAGTGTAAAGTTAGCCATGAGAATTATATTTATAATGTCTTCAAACTAGTCTGAGTGCCATAGGAAGTCTCAGTGACAGTCTCTAGGGAGACTAAGAATATAAAAACACCCTTTACTGTTGTCTTCCTCTCTGTGGGTTTAAGAGCTAAGAAAATTACAACTCAGGGTGACTCCAAAGAGCCTATTGGGATTCCTATTGATAAATGGGAGGTAAAGGCTATTTCTCCACAGTAATGCAGTTTAGTCCTTCCTTTATATGGGAAAACAAGTTCAGTGTGATGGAGCTAAACTTCCTACAGGTAAGCAACGATGTGTACCCATGTGCTGGTTTATATGAAGCATTATACAGCCAAAAGACTAGGCTACCATTTCTCTTCTTGATGCATAGACCAAGTTGTCACATGACTGGGCCTCACTGAGCCCAGAGGAAAACAGAAGACTCAGCCTCCAACCTAACTCTATTTCCATGTTGCCTTTTCTCTCTTTTAAATCTAGCTATGATTTTGGCTAAATAGCAAACAGTGATTAATATCCATCTTGGCCTTTCAAACTAAAATTTTATTATTTTCTGAATATACTAAGAATATACTTTAGGAAAAAAGTTTTGTTAGGGCAATAGAAAATTAATCAGAGAATTTCTATTGATATATTAATAATATACAGAATATATGTGATATACATTTCTAATAATATATACTTAATATATAATATATGTTATTTTAAATTTGCAATCCGAGTAGCTTTGTCTTAAGATTAGTGTGATAAGAGTTTAAATTTATTAGTCATATTTTGAGTGGGTTTACCTCCCAAACCACCTTTGTGTTCAGTGCTCAGAAATCTATCACCTGACTTTTCGGTGGTACTGAATTCTCTGGTTTACTCTTGTTAAATTTTGCCAAATAAAGACTGGGAGAGATAAGCATGTGTAAATGTACCACATTTTATGTATCCATTCATTTGTTGAAGGATATCTGGGTTCTTTCCAGCTTCTGGCTATTATAAATAGGGCTGCTATTGAAAAAATAGAGTGTGTGTCTTTTTTATATGTTGAAGCATTTTTGGGGTATATGCCTAGGAGTGAAATAGCTGGGTCCTCAGGTTGCACTATGTCCAATTTTCTGAGGAACTGATTTCCAGACTGATTTCCAGAGTGGTTGTACCAGTTTATAACCCCACCAGCAGTGGAGAAGTATTCCTCTTTCTCCACATCCTTGCAGCATCTGCTGTCACCTGAATTTTTGATCTTGGCCACTCTGACTGGTATGAGGTGGAATCTCAGGGTTGCTTTGATTTGCATTTCCCTGATGACTAGGGATGTTGCGCATTTCTTTAGGTGATTCTCAGACATTTGATATTCTTCAGTTGAGAATTCTTTGTTTATCTCTGTACCCCATTTTTAATAGGATTATTTGATTCTCTAGAGTCTAACTTCTTGAGTTCTTTATATACATATGAGATTCTAGCCTTGTATCAGATGTAGGATTGGTAAAGATCTTTTCAAATCTTTTGGTTTCTGTTTTGTCCTTTTGACATTGTCCTTTGCCTTACAGAAGCTTTGCAATTTCATGAGGTCCCACTTGTCTATACTTGATCTTAGAACATAAGCCATTGGTGTTTCGTTCAGGAAAATTTCCCCTGTGCCTATGTGTTTTAAGCTCTTCCCACTTTCTGTTCTTTTAGTTTAAGTGCATCTGGTTTTATGTGGTGGTCTTTGATCCACTTGGACTTGAACTTTGTACAAGAAGATAAGAAAGGATTGAATTGCATTCTTCTGAATACTGAGTGCCAGTTGAACCAGCACCATTTGTTGAAGATGATGTCCTTTTTTCATTGAATACCTTTAGCTCCTTTGCCAAAGATCAAGTTACCATTGATGTGTCCATTCATTTCTGGGTCTTCAATTCTATTCCATTTATCTACATGCCTGTCTTTGTACCAATACTGTGCGGTTTTTGTCATGATTGATCTGAACAGCTTGAGGTCAGAGATGTTGATTCACCCAGAAATTCTTTCACTGTTGAGAATAGTTTTTGCTATCCTGGGCTTTTTGTTATTCCAAATGAACTTGCAAATTGTTCTTTCTAATTCTATGAAGAATGGAGTTACAATTTTGATGGGGATTGCATAGAATCTGTAGATTGCTTTTGGCAAGATGGCCATTTTTTATTATATTAATCCTGCCAATCCATGAGCAAGGGAGGTCTTTCCATCTTCTGAGATCTCTAATTGCCTTTGTCATACAGATCTTTCACTTACTTGGTTAGGTTCACACCAAGGTATTCCGTATTCTTTGAGACTATTATGAAGGGTGTCGATTCTCTAATTTCTTTCTCAGCCTATTTAGCCTGTGAGTAGAGAAAGGCTACTGATATGTTTGAATTAATTTTATAACCAGCCACTTTGTTGAAGTTGTTTATCAGCTGTAGGAGTTCTCTGGTGGAATTTATGGGATCATTTAGGTAAACTATCATATCATCTGCAAATAGTGATATTTTGACTTCTTTTCCAATTTGTATCCCTTTGACCTCTGTTGCCTAATTGTTCTGGCCAGGACTTCCAGTACTATTTTGATTGGGTAGGGGGAGAGTGGGCAGCCTTATCTAGCCCCTGATTTTAATGGGATTGCTTCAAGTTTCTTACCATTTAGTTTTATATTGGCTACTGGTTTGCTGTATATATACATTTACTATGTTTGGGTATGGGCCTTGGATTCCCGAACTTTCCAAGACTTTTAACATGAAAGGGTGTTGAATTTTGGCAAATTCTTTCTCAGAATCTAATGAAATGTTTATGTGTATTTTTTCCTTTGAGTTTGTGTATATAGTGGATTATGTTGATGGATTTTTGTATATTGAACCATCCTTGCATCCCAGGGATGAAGCCTACTTGATTATGGTGAATGATCATTTTGATGTGTTCTTGGATTCAGTTTTCAAGAATTTTATTGAATATTTTGCATCAGTGTTAATGAGGGAAATTGGTCTGAAGTTCTCTTCCTTTTTAGGGTCTTTGTGTGGTTTAGGTTTTAGTGCAATTGTGGTTTTGAAAGATGAATTGGGTAGCGATTCTTCTGTTTCTATGTTGTGGAATAGTTTGGAGAATATTGTTATTTGGTCTTCTATGAAGATATGCTAGAATTCTGCACTCAATTCATCTGGTCCTAGTTTTTTTTTTTTTTTTTTTTTTTTTTTTTTTTTTTTTTTTGTGTGTGTTGGGAGGCTTTTGATGACTGCTTCTATTTCTTTACATGTTATGGAACTGTTTAGATGGTTTATCTGATCCTGATTTTACTTTGGTACCTGGTATTTGTCTAGAAAATAGCCCATTTCATCCAGATTTTCCACTTTTGTTGAGTATAAGGTTTTGTAGTAGGATTTGATTTTTTTTATCTCCTCAGTTTATTTTGTTATGTCTCCTTTTTCATTTCTAATTTTGTTAATTTGTATACTCCCTTGTGCCCTCTATTTAGTTTGACTAAGGGTTTATCAACCATGTGAATTTTCTCAAAGAACAAGTTCCTGGTTTTGCTGATTCTTTGTATACTTCTTTTTGTTTCTACTTAGTTAATTTCAGCTCTGAGTTTGATTATTTCTTTTTGTTCTAGACCTTTCAGCTGTGCTCTCAAGCTCTTAATGCTCTTTCCATGTTCTTTTTTGAGGCACCCAGAGCTATGAGTTTTCCTCTTTGCACTGCTTTCATTGTATCACACACGTTGGGGTACGTTGTCCCTTCATTTTCATTAAATTTTAAAATGTCTTAATTTCTTTATTTCTTCTTTGATCAAGTTATCATTGAGCATTGTTCAGCTTCCATTTGTATGTGGGTTTTTATTGTTTTTATTGTTACTGAAGACCAGCATTAGTCCATGGTGATCTGATAGAATGCAAGGGATTATTTCAATATTCTTGTATCTGTTTAGTCATGCAGTCTTTAGGTTTATTAGTAAATCATACTCAAATGCTCCAACAGAAACACCCATGATACTTGACCATGAGACCTAGCTTGGTGCATAGAATTATCTCTCTATAATAGGTCATGAAAAACACTGAAACACTCTAGGAAAATTCACTAAGTAGGCAAGGGATACATGTAACAGAAAGAGCAGGAGCCAGAACTTACAGAAAGGAAGTATCACCAAATAAAAGTTTTTCAATGAAATTATGATGTGATGATTCATACTGATTGTTAATATGATCTAAAACTATTTAGAAGACAGGCCTGTGTCTGTGAGGCTGTTTCTATATAGGGTTAATTTAGTTGGGATCATCCAAGCTGAACTTCAGCAGTATCATGGACTGGGATTTTAAACGAAATAAAAAAGAATAATGCCAGAGCATTCCTCCTCTGCATCTTGAATGAGAATATGCTGATAGCATCTTTCTCACACTCTCACCATCATGTCTTCCTGTGAGGAAGGACTGTACCTCCAAATGGTCAGAGGAAATAAATTCTACTCAGGTTGCTTTTGTCAAGTGTATTGTCATAGTAACAAGAAAAGTAGTTTATCTTAGTTTCACATGGTAGGACCATTTTTTGACATGTTGGGGTATTAGCCATTTAGTTGTGGAACCTACTAAAATAGTGTTTCCATGGCTGAGAATCCATGAAGCTGCCATAAAATTACTCTAAGCAAGAAGAAAGGATTTCAGTAAGTTTTTGAGGATTAACTCAGTAAAGGTTTCATAGCCATGTCAAAGTTATAGTCTAATATATTGATTTTAAAAGGCTAATGACACAGCTGAGAAATGGTGACATTTTGAGAACAATTAACAGTGAAAATAAAAACAGACTATGATGACTTGGAAAACTGTAAAACATGACACTACTGACAAAGTCGGTGTGCTTGGTGCTTTAAAGAACATCCCAGATCCATACATGATATGTCCTTAGCAGTTTTACAATCAGAGGTATCCAAATAAGGGCTTCCCCTCATGTCACAAATTGCCCAACAATCATGTCAGCAGACAGCACTGCATCCTAGTTTTTCAGTAAGAGCATGAATGATGAGAATGTACAGAGAGGGAGAGCAGGTGACCGAAGAATTCTCTGTGGAGGAAGAGATGCTTCACATTAGGGCAGAGGTTGGAGGAATGAACAGCTCCACAGGGCATAAGAAAAACTGCAGAAGACTGAGTTCCCAAATGACCATAATAGTCTCTGGAATACACCATCCCAAAAATCTAGGGTGCATTCTCCAACAGCAAAGATGTTTATATAAAATATAGATTTCAATAGTAGGAAGGTATAAACATTTCTTGAAAGCAAATGTAGGGATGCAAAGATGCCTCAGCAGTTAAGAGCACTGACTGCTCTTCCCAAAGTTCAGCAACCACATGGTGGTTCACAACCATATGCAATGTGATCTGATGCCCTCTTCTGGTGTGTCTGAAGACAGTGACAGTGTACTCACATAAAATGAATAAATATTAGAAAAAAATTAAAAAAGAAAGCAAATGTAAGCTAAGCTTTCCTAATATGAAAATGTAAACATGAAACATTTTGTATGCAAGTGTGACAAGGCAGAAAATTCCATGCCTGGTCACCTGTGAAGGGTTGCTGTGGCCATTATGGGTATATTAGAAATATTCCATAGATTAGCTTTAGATATACATTTAAGGTATATATGAAGCATAAATTAACTCTGTGCCTTGGCTTCTGTCCTATCATGCGGCTACCTTATTACACATATACCAAGACTGCAAGACATTTGGATTAAAATACAAAACTACTTGGACACAAGTCGTTTGGATGATGGATATTTCACCTCAGCTCCTTCTGTAATGTGTCACAACCTTCAGAGCACTTCCAACACAACCCAGCTTTATTTAGGTACTGGGTCTATTTCCAACTTTATACTTTGATGACTCCAGGCTTTCTGGAAAGGATGGTGTTGGCATTCTCAATCCCTCTGCTCTTGCCTTTTCCCTTCTCCACTGAGGTAGAAGTTGTGAGATCAGGTGTCCTTTGTGTTCGGAGAAGATGCACATGGAGTCAGGCAGAGGGCAATGTTTTCCTGATGATCTCAGGATAATCAAAGGGGTCATTATGATGGCAATTATACTCCTAGGTCATTTGCTCTTCTATGCCTTTGTTCCATAACTTGATCTTGTAACTGCTTAAAGTAGAACATTCTTGTGCTCTTGTACTAAAAATACTAGGGGGAAATGTATGTTTTCTTCTTAAGGAAACACCCACATCTGGCATCCTGTGTGATGAATGTTTTATGATCATTGTAACTTTAATAGAGAGGGAAAAGTCATTCAGGTATCATTATGCATAACTCGCTGCTAACAGCAGCATATGTCTGCACTGGTCATTAACGGTTTGCTTTTAAATCTCTTCTCTTTTGTTCCTGCTCTGCTTTGCATTGGGGAGACCCTAATGGTCCCAGATCCCTCTGGCCAACCTACATTCTTCTTCTTGGTCCTCACAGCATCAGGGGTAGCTGGGGCTTGCTGCTTTGGTACTAAGCAGTTTCTTCTCACCATGTACCATTTGGCTTTCCAACTTGGCTTTTGTGAAGATATCCTAGTTTTAAATCCTCTCTACAAACTCTGTGATATAGTCTCTGTTTTCCTCACTCAACCACATCCAGTAAAATGTTTAAATAAAAATTATATATATTACATGTCAGTGTTTAGTGACAAGAAATAGAGCACACCTTAGCTTTCAAGTTGTCAGATTATTTTCCTGGGAGAATTATCTATGAAGAATGTCTGAGGAAGCAAGGGCTCCAGATCTTTCTAGGATCTATAGCTAGTTATAGGTGTTTTGTCTGCATATTAAATATGAAAAAATGAACTAAGTTGGTTCAACCGAAAGGAGCTTTATTCTTTGATATGATGCTGCTTCTTTTTCTTACAAGATGGACAATGAAGTGGCTCCATCCTCAGGCTCAAAGCAGGAACACATAAAAGAAGGAAGTAAAGGAGGGAGTGGAGCAGAGAAAGAAGGGAGGGAGGGAAGGGAGGAAGGAGAGAGGAAGAAGACAAAAGATGATGATGCTAGTTCCATCTGTTACTTTTATTAGGGAGGTGAAGACATCATAGGTGATTCCTCTTATGTCCCCATACTGAATTCTAAGGTCACCCATTCCTGGCTATAAGGGATCTGGGAAATCAGTAGATAGGAGTGTTGTGATGGATATGACAGAGAAATGGGATCACCAAGTGTCTGCTTTTATGTTGTTCCAGGGTTTTATTGCCTTTGTACTTTGTCTGTTAACACTACTTATATTTCCAAATTATCACAAAAAACCAACAATTATTCTTAGTCTGATTTACTTTCCAGAGCCCATGTGAATATGAAGAATTTGGGAGGCAGGTGTCCTATCTACATCATAGGCATTTAGCACCCATCAGTTAACCTTGCCCTCCTTATAAGATAATTGTTCCCAAGGAAAGCATCTTTGCAGAACCTGGGTAAGGGTTTTGAATGTCTCCTTCCCACATAGCCAGATCTCAACAAGAAAGAAGGCTAAAAGCTACAGCAGGTATCCAGAGGATGCTTGTATTGCTTGTTGTGAATGTCAATCATTTGGACGGAAACATATACTTCAAAATTTTGACTCTTTAATCACGGAGCATTCTACTGTCTGCCTGATGCAAGATGTTAGTGAACCAAGCAAGTAATAATCCAAAGCAACCAATAATTAAAATAAAAGTTAAAAATTGATTCCCATGTCCTTCCGCTTAGCCCTTTTAACTCTCTTGTGAGCAGCTGTGAACTCAGTGTGATAATGGTTGCCAGATGTCATTTCTTGGAAATGTGGATTGTCTGCTACTGGGGGAGGGGACAGGGTGCATTAGAAAATATATTTCTTGTTCAAAGTCATAGTTAAGGGGGGGAATGTTTTAACAAAGCTGGATGACTTAACAAAAACAACGGAGGGGAAAAAAAATCAGTGCTGCCTACATTTCATGTCCAATATAAGCAATTAGAAATAGTTGTGGTTTGAACATCAGATGTAGAAACCTTTTGGTTTCTGAGCCTCCAATGGGCACAGCAGTGCTGCTATGGGTTCCTTACCACAGAACTCTAGGATGATTGCAGGGTGTGAGGATGTAAAACTTCAGTGTCCTTGTGGTCACACTGGAAATAGATGTGAAAGACAATCCTCCCAGCAAATGAACCTCAGGTGGTCATTTCACACCAGGGCTCTATCTTCTGAGCTCTGCCTTATATATTGATTGACACTTATAAACCATAAGAATAATGACTAACTCTTTGGTTGAAAGGAATTTGGGGATCTTATCATTCCTCCTTCTCATAGACAGCGTTTTAAACTGGGGTTTCTGCTTCTTTCCTCTCCCATGACAAAGTGTCTTCTACTCAGCATCCAGGATGCTCCTGTTAGAATGTGCACTCTATATGAATACTTCATAAGTAAAGTCCACCAGTGGCTCCCCACTGCCCTTAAACAGAATTCAGACAGTTCTGTGACCTAAAATGGATCTTAGTTTATTCACCAACCGTGTTTTATATTCTTTCCTTCCTCCCTTTTTCTTTTTCTTTCTGAATCATGCCTGCCTGCCTTATCCCATTCTAACACTATCATTCCTGCCACATTCTCCCTGTGAAGTTCCAAACACGTGCTGTCTTCCTTTGGTGCGTTCCCTCTTTCCCTCTTATCACCCAGAAATCCGTCTCCTCATGGTAGCTGTTCTGAGCAGCACCATCTAGGGAACACTTCTTTCTCACATTGTTAGTCCTGCCTCCTCTTACTGCCAGAAATGATGCTGATCAATATTTACTAGCATATGATTTGTTTCACTTCTCTGGAATGGAGACCCACCACACACAGACCTCTTTGGTCACGGAGATTGTCTTCTGACACCAACAGTAGGAGATAGTGTTTTTGGGCTAATCATAGCTCAGTGCAGAGGAACTGTAGATGCTGAAGACCTTTCTTTGGGTGTAGCCCAGAGCTGTGAAAGAACATTAGCCTGAAGTAGTTCTAGTTGGTGAGTGGGTGTTGGTCTTGACATCACTGATGCCTTTAAGTGATATTTCAACTAGACTGCTTCCTGACAGTGGTGTTTGGGGACAAAGTCATCAAATATTTTCTTATTCTTTGCTACTGTCTTGAAACCAAACTTAGTTGAGAATTTTAACTAGCAGTCACTCTGTAATGTTATCTATCAGTCATCTGAATGAGTTAGAGAAGGAAAGAAATGTTTGACTGAACAAGTAAAGCCCTCTCCAACATTACATATGCAGCCGTGAGGGGTTTCTGTGTCTTCTTCCACTCTGGCAGGGCCTGTGAACAGCACCAGGGAGAGATGATGGTGAGGCCTGTGGGTCCAGGAGGGCACACAGCCTCTAATGGATAAATCTGCACCTTTACACACACAATAGAGTTCTATCAGGTACTGGGCAGAAATTACGGTCTGGACCTGTGCACTGTTAAAAACCAAATGTCTTTCATTTCCCTGACTCATGGGGTCATTGCTCTGTTATTGATTAGCCTTCAGAATGGTGTTCATCTAACTCCTGCACATATGCCTCAGCAGACTCCCCTGATATCTGCTTTCAGACATGCTGAGAATATCTGTCAGGACAAGGAAGGATTAATATTTATCTCAGGCATTCTGTCTTTATGGACCATGTTTACCTGGTTTATGTGCCTCCCCGTGTAATTATAATAAAATTATTGAAATATTTGTTGTGGATAAAACTTGTTTCAAATTAACCCTTACTACAGATGGTGCTCTTGCCAGAATCTACATTACATTGATTATCATCAAAAGGATGAAACAGATTCAATGGCATTCCTCGGCAGAGAACAACAGTAATAATGACATTGATGATATGCCAATGGCATAGACCAAGCATGTCAGGTACATTATATATATATATATATATATATATATATATATATATATATATATATATGCACACACATATATATGTACATATATACACATATATAATATTATGTATATAATTTATATATATATATAAATTATACTTAAGTTATTATATGTTAATTATATATTATATGTATACATATATACATATTACAAACACATACAATATATACATACATAATAAATTATATAAACATAATGTATATATTACATATATGCTATTTTTATGTTTTAGTTCATATCATTCTTAAAGCTAGTGCATGAATATTATAATCTTATTTTATAGTAATGAAGGAAGATAAAACTGAGACCAGAAGGTGAACGGGTAGTGTGCCCCATGCTGGTGAATTTACAGCTGAGCTGTGAGTCTACCCTGGTGGACACAAGGCAGCCAGTGTGGAGAAGTGGGTGTGAAGAAACTTTTCCCGTACAGGGCATGTGGCCCTCACCTCTGAGCACACGGCCACACGGGACAGCACACACACTGTGTTAACTGTGACTTCTTTCGGAAGGATGCAGGTAATCTGCAAAAGCTGTCAACTCGGAAGTCTGATTGGATGCCACTCTGTGACCTAAGCAAAGTACCGATTTCTCTTGTAAAAGAGCTCAGTACTTTGTAGATAACCTTTTCCTATCCGAAACACTGGGTCAGTGTCAAAATCAAAACGCTACATTTGAGGTAGATGATAAAACAGCTCTGCCAGATTTCTTTCCATTCTCCTTTGCCCCTCTGGAATGTTCTCTTTCTGTTTCCTCACAAACATCTGTTTTTGACCATCCAGCTAATTGGGCTCCATTGAGTGTTCTAATGAGGGCAGAGTGAGCGAGGGAACGATTTAATGCCCACAGAAAGGCATGTTTCTAATTGTATATCCGGTGAAGGTGGAAAGGTTAAAGTAATGAGCTGCTCGAGAGTTCTGGCCAGAGAGCGAGAGCTTTGCTGTTTCACATTTCATCTCTGTTATTGTCACCGGGACCCGCTCTGATTTCCACCGCGCCATTGATGGCCGAGAGGCACGGCTATTATGCCCATTATCATGCCAGTCCTGAAGGAGGTCGGTCTGTTCTTACCACGCAGTGACAGTGTGCAGGCAGCTATAATCACCCCTCTCTACCGCACTCCTCGACATCTTGTATACAGCTGTGAAGGGCGGCATTAGTGCCAATTAATCTGGGGCAGGCCTCCCGAAGGAGGGATGCAGTCCAGTTTGAACGGGATAGTCCTCGAGTGTTCCAAGTGGCACGTTGAAAAGAGAAGGAACTTTAGCAGAGAGAAGCATTCACGGAAAGAGACTCTCGCTTTTAAGTCGCACCAGAGATCGACACCTCTGAATGGCTCTGATTCCCCCTTGCATTCTCCACAAGGGCTGAGTCCAAATCAGAGGAATAGGTTTAATGTCTGTAACTCAAGGTATTTATATTTAAGAGGGTGACTAAAATACTTTATGGAAACGTGTTTTGGTTGAGCGGCACTTAAGTTAGTGGCCAGGGATAGCAGGGACGAGTGGTCACTCTAGCAATGGGGGACTCGGTTGGTGTAGATGTCCCAGTCCCCGAGGTGCAGAGTGATTGGCTGTGTCGGGAAAAACCTTTACTTCCATTGTTGATGGATAGCTTATAGTTTTAAAGTGTCACAAGATAAAAATATTTAAACCTCTGTTTTAGAACTCAAGATTCAGCGTTGGAAAGGAAAATTAGTCCACTCTGTGGGTTTGCCCGCTCCTCCCTGATCATGTGGGATTCGTGTCTCAAAGTAACACATTGAAGATTGAGGGGCTCACTTAGTTGGTTTAAGATATAAGTATATGAAATGTAAACATGTAAAATATCCAGTTAAAATAAGGAAAAATAGAGAAATTATAGAAATAAAAGATTTTTGGGGAGTGAGAAATAGAACCTCTGAGATGAGAGACTTTGTCAGTGTAGAGCAGAGAGAGTTTAGATACAAGAGATTTGGGGATCACTGTGCACTGGCAGCTGTGATGATCTGTGAGGCACTGGAACCAAGTACATCTTTCTTTTTTCTTTTTCTTCTTGTTGTCATTGATCTACATTGAGGTCAAATTGTTTGAATTGAGGATTGAGGGTTGCGTGATGCTTTGAATATGCTCAGCCCAGGGAGTGACACTACTAGAAGGTATGGCCTCGCTGGAGTAGGTGTGTCACTTTGGGTGTGGGTTTTGATACCCTTGTCCTAGCTGCCTGGAAGCTAGTCTTTTATCTAGCCTTCAGATGAAGATGTAGAACTGTCAGCTGCCTGGATACTGCTATGCTCCCGCCTTGATGATAATAGATTGAACCTCTGAACCTGTAAGCTAACCACAATTAAATGTTGTCTATGAGAAAAGAAAAGACAAAAGATTAAAGTATAATATTAAATCTGATATTTGAATATATGCTTGACACACAAGATTGCTTCCCACACCCCTAAACATCACAATACACTCAGGATGCTCTAGTCTCTTCTAGAAAACAAGGTAGTATTTCTTATGCTCATCCTCCTGGCTGCTCAGTACTATCTTTATTAATTAATTTGTTTGTTTCAAAAATTATTTGATTTTTATGTTTGAGTGCCTTGTATGCATGATTGTCTGTCCCACATTTGTGCCTTGGACTTGGAGATGTTAAAAGAGGGTGTTTGGTCTTCTGGGACTGGAATTATGGGCAGTTGTGAGCTGTCTTGCAGGTCTGAGAGTTGAACTCAGGTTCTCTGAAGAAAACATATGCTCCTAGCCACTGAGCAATCTCCCCAGCCCACAACACCATCTTTAGATAAATTATAATTTCTACCACAGTTTAAATGATTTGAAAGTAGTTCTTACATTATATTGCATTGAGAATAATAAAGAAAAAAAAGCCAATTATTTGAGAGCTAGCCAGGTTAGAGGAAAAATTATCACTTAATTGTTCACCAATAAAGCCCTGATAGAATCTTTGAAACTCTCTGAAACTTTACAAATCAAGTTCCAATTGTCTGTTCTTCCTCTGACATGCAGGTCTTCCAAGCTCGTATAAGAGATCAGGGAACTCTGATAATTGGTCTTTCCAGCCTGACTTTAAACTGATTTCACAATATTTCCCCAGACATGTTCATATCTTTCAAAGCACTACACTGCTTTGCTGGTACCATTCTCTGTTCAAATCAAAGTTTGAGTTTTGATAATAAACACCGTGGCCAAAAGCAGCTTGGGAGAGATAGCCATTTGTTTGGTTAATATTTTCATATCATAGTCCATTACTGAGAGATGTTAGGGCAGGAAATCAAGCAGGAACCTGGAGGCAGGAAATAATGCAAGCTGCTTACTGGCTTTTTCTCCTTGGCTTGCTCTCTTGCTTTCTCCATCTGCCCAGGGGTATTGCTACCCCATGTCAATATGATTGAGACAATTTCTTAATCAAAGATCTCTTTTATAACAAGCTATATGCAATAATAACCATTATAAAAATTATCAGGTATGACTTTCATTTATAATGTTCAGTCCAAATGTAGTTGGAAGAGCAGAGCAAGCAGCTTCCAAAACTATAGACAGAGAAAGTTGGCTGTCCGGGTAGTCCCGCAATATTTCTTTGTCTCATAAGATCACTCATCTTCAGTCCTTTGGCCATGAATATCTGACAGACATTTTTGTGAAGCAGGAACTATGAAGAACTTGTCTTCATTGTCCTTGGAAAGCTCAAGAGTCAACTTTGCTGCTTCTCATTTTTTGTCCCGTTTGGATGGTATGTTCTTATTAGTGGAAGCAAGGACAGTTTCTTGCCAAGTGGCTAGTTTGTCACATCTGAAGCAAACTCCACATTGAGGTTCTTCGATGCTCATCATCTTTAGAGTAGAATGGGTTGATTCCATGAGAAGACCTGTTTTATTTTCATAAAAGTTTTTTAATGATAAAACGTCATCAAATGCCATATTCTGTGGATCTCTGAAGTTTGTGATGACTATCTGTCTATCTATCTGTCTGTCTGTCTGTTTATCTATCTATTGTCTATCTGAATAGCAAGCATTGTTTTGTCCTAGTTATTTACTATTTATTCAACCTAGAAACCATATTTCTGTAATTAACTGAACTAGTATCTAACATGACCATAAATTTGTTTGACTACATGTTAACTTGGGTTTCTTAAATATCCTGAACAGTTTATATAATAGCAGCAATCAAGGACTAGAACTTCATATTGTACGCTTAAATGAATTACCTAGGTACAATGCCTTAGTATTCTGTAGCAAAATGTAATCCTAAATCTGTATCAATATACAAAATTCTATACCAATGTAACCAAATATAATCATAATTTATATCAATATATAATTATCTAAACCAATGTAAGATTTTTGTCTTATTGATGTCCTTTGGCCTAAAAGTAGATTCAATAATCTACCATTTTGTTCTATTATTCTTCTATCCCCACATTTTCATCCTTTTCCCATCCTCCATCCCTGACATTAGAAAGATGGGAAAGAAAGATAAAGAAAAGAAAAAGAAAGAGTCTAACCTGAGTCTAACCTCCCTCATTTTGTTTCTTCCTTGACCAAGACCATTAACAACTTGCAACCACCCCTTTAAGGGATGACAAATACTCATCATTCATTGAATGACCAAAACCCATCCATCCTATCTATTGGAAATGGGGCATCATTCTCTCAAAACTGTCTCCTGATAATTTGGGGCACTGTTTTCCTTTGTGAGGCACCCTAAAAACAGGATGTTGGTCAGTTTTAAGAAAGCAAGCTGGAGTCTCTGCATGCTGTGGAAGTGCAAGGCTTAAGTAAAGTCTTGTCTGGAGCAGTCTATGATCTGTGATGCTGGGTGATCTAGCCAGTTCTACAGAAGTTGTCCTGAATGCAGATTTTTAAGAAAACAGCATGGAGAAAGTCTGAAGTGCTTTCACCTGGGCTACTTGTCTTTGTTGGTATCTGGCCCTTTTATTCTGCAAACATATAAACTCTCATATGTAATAGACATTTCTATAATAAAATATGCAGTGGAAATAATTTAGCCATAGATGATTCTCTGCTCTTTGAGTAGGTTAGGCCTCTGACTTTGTTTTTAATAAATTAGATTAGATTATATAGCCAAACTGTAGTATAAATTTCCATTCATGTCATGTAAAAACATGACATATAATAACAAGATATGAAGACTCTCTAGCCAATAAGATTTATTGGCTATGCATAATTGAAGTCCTAGCTGGAGAAATTTCACATCTCAGGCAGTCTTACAGCTGTTCTCATGTAGAAGGGTCAGTGTATATTTTACCTGCTTTGCTCTTCTTCATGATTTCTTTCTTCCTGTCTTTAGCCAAGATCTTCAGGAGGTCAAATTTTATTTTTATCAATTTGGATGGAATCCAAAATTTTTCTTCTTCTGTAGAAAAAGTACAAAATCCCTTTCCCACCATAACATATTTACTGTCTTTCTGATGTTAGGCCGTACTTATAAACAGGATGGTTTAGTTCAGCAGGTTTTTGTTTGTTTGTTTGTTTGTTTGTTTTGTTCTTTTAAAAAATAATCCAGTGTCTCTCAGTAGCTGTTGTTTTATTGTTCATTAGGAATCAAAAATTTAAAGTCAATAAAGTATTATGCAGTTAATCTCTGGGGGTCTTTGTCTTCCCTCTTTGTTTGTTAAGCATCTCTTTGAACGTATGGTTGGAACTCTTGACAACTGTTTGGCCACTAGGATTGTGCTGTATACCTGTTAAGTACTTTATATTATAATATGTAAAAAATGGCTTTATTTTTCTAGAGAGATACGTTGGAGCATTCACAGTTTTAATTTGTATAGGTATTCCCACAATCACCATAACCTCTAATAAATGTTTAATTGCTGAATCAGCTTTTTCAGAACTTTAAAAACATTGCCCATTGAAATTCTGGATATGTATCTATGGTATAGTGCATATACTTTAATTTCCAAAACTCTGCAAAATACATCCATTTGTCAAATTTCATTTCTTTGGGTACCTTTTGATACCCACAAGTAATGGAATTTGGTTATATAAAGAACAAGCAGGACACGTTCTTATAATTTTCTTGGCTTGTTGCCAAATAATTATAAAAAAAATCTTTTAAACCTTTACTTTAGCATGGTGTTTACTATGAAATTATGAATATTCTAGCACATTTCCTATAAATAGTTGATCAATTTCAACATCACCTTGTGCTAGACGGTTTGGTAGATTTGGATGGATTCTTATATGTGTTACATACAATGAATGATTTTGAGTTCTATTTGCTTGTTGTAGTTAAATAAATAAAGAAGTTAACTTGGAACCATCCTGAATAAGTTCATCAGTTTCTAGATGCAAACCAATCTTTTCTACATATTGAGAGTCAGTTAATATATTTAGATATTCTGGAAAATCTAATAATATCATAAAAATGGCATATAGCTCTCATTTTTTAACTGAATCATAGGGATTCTGAGTCACTTTACTTGCATTTTTTTCTAACATATAGCCTGTTTTTTCTGACTTATTTTCATCAGTACAAAATGCAGGATCTCCAGAAATTTGGGTCCATTTAATTATATGAGGGAGAATCTGATTAGTTCTTTTTATAAATTGAAGACATTTGCATTTTGAATTTTTGTTGTTAATTTCTTGTAAAAAAATATTGGAAGCTTTTTGCCAGTCTTTATTTTCTGCCCACAATGAAGCAATCTCAGCATTAGTAAAAGGTACCACAATTTCTGCTGGATCTCATCCTACTAATTGAAGAAGACTCATTTTTTTTTTCTTTCAGAACCAATTCAGAAACCTTTTCTATATAGGGTTTTAATTATTTATTCTGTTTGTGTGCTAACAGTATCCATTCTAAGATAGTATCTTCTCTCTGCATAAGAATTCCTATAGGAGAATTAGTAGAAGGCAAGATAACTAACTTGTCTAGCTCCCAAGTAATTGAGACTGAGACTATTAGATTTATTAGATATCTAACAATACCTGCACAACAACTGAACAGATATTAATTTATGATAATCTCCTAAGTGAATCTGGGTACTTCTTTGTCAAAATCCCTGAGATACTTTTATTTTAGTATTGACCTGGGTCTGTCTTCTCTATGTGTGTTTTTATGGTGACTCTTAGTCCCTCATCCCATGGTGAATCCTCTCTTTTCTATTGAAGGGGGATCAATAGTGATATAGAGAGGAGAGTGACAGGGTACAATGATCTGATGGAGGAAATAAAAAAACCATTGGTCTCTAATTGGGGAGAGGGTAGGGGTAAACACAGAAGGAGAGGAGATAAAGTAACAGGAAAAATGTTTGAAAAGTTATACAGGATCATACTATTAACTATCTACCCAAGAAAACTCATAACACCTATAAATACGTTTATAAACACATAAATATATAACTTAAATGAAAATTTTCTATTTGCACTGACAATGCTCCCTTCAAGAGCCAAAGACCATCTTATAAAAGTCCTAACACTAGACACAAGAAGCCATCTTTTGAATTGTTGGTCAGTTTGCCAAGAGACTCTTGAAATAATAAAGGTCATTGCTCTTGCCCTTCATTGTCCTGCAGAGGTGGAAAATGTTGGTGAAATAATCCCTTTATTGCTGAACACACTGCAGAGTTAAACAGAGATCCAGAAGCCCCTGATATGGAACTAATTCGCAAGCCTCCTGCCTGAGGACTAGCTTTTACAGAAAGTTTCATGCAAGCTTCCAAAAGAAAGAAGAAACAAACTGTTTAAACCAGGTATGACACATGTGAATCACAATGCGAACCAGTGTGTCATGCTAACCCTTAGTGGGCTGTAGTGATGCACATATATTGGTGATAAGCAATAGCTCCCTAAATCGGACATGAAACCTGCTCACCAAGAATAATGTAGCCAACTACTCAGACTAGTGAAGTCATAGATCTTGGAAGACAATCTACAGCTACACTATAATTACCACTTTACTAAACCACCATAAACTCTAACTACATCCTAAATATTTATCCTTTATTCACAGAATCACATAAGTGTAATCATCATTCTTCATCAAATAAAGTTCTCTTTGCAAATGATAGAGACCATTGCAGAAGACCATATTCAATCAAAACACAGAACTGTGTAATTCAGTACCAACACATAATGCCTACAATATAATTCTCATACCTACAGCTCAGAAATCATTGCAGAAGAAGGGGCAGAAAGATGATTGTAAGAGCCAGGGGGTCAGGAGGTTTGCTGTGAGTTTGTATCTTTTAGGAATGTCAGAAGCTACACCTATGAAGTCTCATCAACATGCCTGCCTAAACATGAGATGAACAAGAAAGACAGTAATAGATATGCCAGAGTAAATGCAAAAAAGCCCATGAAGTCTCAACCATATACAAAGAACTGCAGGCAACTAAGGAATGCTGAAAGTGGGAGAAATATTCTTCCCTGTGAAGAGCCCACCAACTGATTATCCTAGCACCAAATGTGTCAGTTCTAAAACATACCTGCAAGCAGCATTGTATAGATGAAACAGGTTGTATTTGTGTATTTTGAAGTACATATGTACACATATATGTATAGAACAGCAATTAATGGAAAAAGAAACCATGAATTTGAAAGAAGCCAGGAGGGTTATATATGGCTAGGTTTGGAAGGAAGAAAGGGAAGGAAAAATGATGTATGTATTATAATCTCAAAATCTGTGGTTTCTGATCATGCTGAAGAATTGGCTGTGATTAAAAGGAGAACAGCATCATCGATGGAAACCCCTGTGGGATGTATTTTCTGAAGGCCAGCAAACAGAAGTTGTGGCCTGGTGGGGAGCTAAGGCTGTCAGCAGAACAGCAAATAATGTATACGATTCTCCCATGGGGTAACGGATCTGAAGGTATGAAAGACTTTTAGAGAGCATCTGAGGTTTGGCAGTGTGTGGCAGGATTGGAACCTCCCCGAAGAGAAGGCAGAGAGGCTGCTGGTAAAAGTGCAGCAGTTAGAAAACCCAGGATTGAAGGGGTTTTTGAATCGAAGGCTATACTTGCCAAAAATTCCAATTCTGTTGTTTCTTTACCGTGTAACTATGGCTAAGTGGTTTAACTCTGGTTTGCTTCCTTCTTCTGTAATATTGGAGCAATTTTATCACAAAGCTAAACTGCATTTCCAAGGTTGTGGTAAAAATTAAAGGGTATTTGCCGAGATTAATTAGCCAAAGCTTAGTGTCTAAGATAGTGACATATCAGATATTATCCACTTAAAATTTAATAGATCTGAACAACCATCTTCCTAGTTAGACTGGTAAATCTGTTAGGCTAGAATATAACACCTTCATTAAATGTGGAGAAATGGGGCTTAAAACATCTCTGATTAATTACATGGTACTTTCTTCAAGGTGAAGTAAACACACACACACACACACACACACACACACACACCAGGTGATTGTTCACAGTAAAAAGAGGGACATTTTGGAAACAATGGTCAAACAGAAATTATATGTTAACCTGTACAATATGGGAGACATATGTTGTCTCAGGATAATATATCTGAAAGCAAAAGTTAGGTTTTTGAATGCAAGAAATATGCCTCTGGCTGCTTCCTGATTTAGAGAGTGTTCCAGGTCTTTTGCTAGTCCTACTAACATTTCATTCTTTACTCTGACACCACATCCTCAGCTGGCTCCACGTGGCAGCAGAGAGATGCAGTGATACAGCCATGGGGTAGCTTTACCCCATGCTGCATATTAACAGACAGCATTCAGAACAGGTAGAATCATCCAAACACCACGGGAGATACATTTTTTACTTTACAAATAACTAACGTTTCTGACCTAGAAGCAAAGCCTTTGGAAATTCTGATTTTAAGCTCTCTGGGGGATTAACATATTTAGCATCTACACAGGCACACTGACTCTTTTGACTCTCTAATATCTTTCTTGACCGGGAGTCCATCCTCAACCCATAGACTCTCAAGATGAGAGGTCTCTGTTTCCCCCTTGGCACCACATTCCATCTCTTGCTCTGCAGGTGTGCTTGCCTTTCTCCTAAACAGCAGCCTGTGATGTTAACATCCAGTAATGAGGGTACCATGTCTAACAGGCTCTACACATGGCAATGCTGGTCACAGCAATGCTGCTCAATAAATGACTTCCTACTTTTGCTATATGAGGATATGCTTGCTGATGAAGTTTTCCTCTGTGGAGTTCTCATGATACACAGGGAGGAAAGAAATTTCATATAAAAAAATTAATAGGTCAGAGTCCTACAGAGCATTCTACGAAAGCACATTATGGGAACCTGAGGAAAATGCTTTTCTCTCTACTGCTTTTTTTTTTGTTTCTAGTCCCGTTATTCTGCTTCATATGCCCTCTGCCTATTTTGCTTTTTATCTTTAGGAATGAAGTGTGTTTGTTAAAACATGAGCCTTACAAATGCTGGCCTAGCTGGATTTAGATGCAATCCCTAGTAGTCGTTGCGAAGATGACCCTAGTGAGTTACTTTTTATACATGACTTCTTACAGGGTAAGATGTTTCCTTTCTGTGGTTTAACATGGGAAAGAGTGTATTGCTAATTATACAAATGGTGACTTCTTATGCTCCCAAAGCCCTTACAAGTAAGCACCCAGTAGGCCCGCTGTTTGGAACCCTGGAACCTGACAGCATTGCTGATGGACTTTGGGAGTATACAACACATCTTTCTGTGTAGTGTGCTGTGAGGACTCTGCAGGAACACATGGGAACTCTTTGTGCAATGTCTAGGATTCAGTCAGGATTTGTGGTCACCAAATAGTTGGTTGTTAATAATTTTCTTTCTCCCTAATGCCTAGCTCACAAATGTCTGTGTCAATGAAGAGTTCTCACTGACGGCAGTTTTCAGTCATCTTTTCATCCAATTAAATTTATTTTTCACCTGGAGGTTTTTGGTCTCACTCTTTATCATTTCAGGCAGGCAAAACAAACTGCCTTTTATCGGTGATTTACAAACACTGGGTGTGTATGGGCATCAGTTCTGGAGGAAGAGAAATACAAGAGAAAGGTGCCAGGAGATGGGTGCCTAGAGAGGGCCTGTTCCTCACATGGTAGAAAGGGAAGCCATGGCTCTTTCTTAGAGAACACTAGTTTGTGTTGGTAGATGACTCCTTCTTGACTTCATTGACTCAACAGAAGTCTCTGCTTCTTTCATTATTTATTATTATTATGGAGTGTGTGATAGCACACATGTATGCTTAATAATGTGTGTGTGTGTGTGTGTGTGTGTGTGTGTGTGCGCACGTGCATCTGTGTGAGAGAGGGCGGGGGAGAAAGAAAGAGAGTTGGGGAGGAGAGAACATTCTGGGATTCTGTCCTACTCTTGTTACCCCCTCCTTTCTCTCCTCCCCCCCCTTCTCTTGTCCCTTCTTCCCCTCCACAATGGCGTAGACAGGATTCTACCAACAAGCATGGTTTTGCACAACAAGGTATTCTTACTTGGCACAAGCACAAAGCAACTGAACCAAGAAACCATGAACTAATTAATATCCATGAAACTATATCTTTTCTTCTTTAATTTTTCTCAGGTATTTTGTCAAGGCAATAGAAAACTGACCAAAACAACTTAGAAAGAAGAGAGATGAGACCTATAGTATCACCCACCCTCAAAACACATTGACCAGGAAGAGTGGGTGGAAAGATTGTCAAAGTCAGAAGAGAGGTCAGAAAGGACCAGAGTAAAACATGCCATTTGGGCAGGAAAGGATGACAGTCCTCAGGAACTCGCAGCAGCTGTGGTTTCCTGCATAAGGCCTGCACAAGGTTAAGCCACTCAACATATTAACATGAAGAGGGGGAAGGGCTCACAAGACCCAACTGAGGAGCCATTTACATTTCTTCTTGGAGATGGAGAGTCGGTTTTGTAAAGGTTGTGGCTCTTTGTAGGTTAGTCATTCTCTAGTGGATGGCCCTGTACCCAGGAGTGTATGCATAGGAATAATTGGATACAAAGTTGGGTGGTGGTGGAGAGGTAGAGAGCAGGTCTGTGAGGAGCAGGGGAGGGAGTTTGTGTGTAAATATGATCATAATACACTATATGAGATTCTCAAATAATTATTGGAAAATATTCTTTAAAGATGATTTATTTATTCTCTTAGTTTTGGAGACTCCAGTCCATTTTTGGCAGATCTATTGCTTCTGGGCCAGAGATGAGCAGGACAACATAGTGGGGGTGCATGGCAGTGGGAAATGCTCATCATCCTGTGGTGGTTAGGAAACATAAGAATAGACCATGACCCTAGTGATCATAAATGTCCCAGACTCCATCTCTTACAATTTTTATTACCTTCCAGCTGTGCCGGGGGATTTAACACTCCTGTCTTGGGGGCTATTCCAGATCTAAACTACAGTAGGGCTTGACTCTTACAGCTTGTCTCTGCCATTCCCTCACCCACTTTTTTTTTTTTTAAATGGTGGATCTTCTGTACATCCATTGCTATGATTGGCACTACTGCAAATCTAGGGGACATTTGCCAAAATAAACTTGTGCACCAAACACACCAGTTTGCAACCCAACACCTCTTCTACTTTTACAGTGTGGACGGGGATTCAAAACTCACACCACAACCGTTTGTAGAATGTTTTATTGTCATTTAAGGAATTCCCCCATCCTTATGATTTTTACTGGAACCATTCCCCACTCTCCATGGTGTCCCGGAGTACAGAGAGAGGATTTCCTTCTATGGCTCTAATTTCCAAAGCAGAGGAGTCAACATTTCATTCTTGATAGTAAAGACATGGCATTAAAAGCCAGCATATTTCACCCCTAAGTGTATCCCACAAAAACTAGTTAACCAGTCAAGATTTGGTGGAAATATCATGAGTGTAAATAAAATAAACACTCCACCCTCAGGACTGCCTAGCTTGCTAATGATTCAGTTTGTCATCTTATCTGGCCAGTAACGATAGAGAATTCTCACTGCTTCTCATGTGGATCCTAAGTGAAGATGCTCAAAACCTTCAGTGTCAGACTTCACTGGGTGGATAATGATAATGTTTGAATATAGAACCAAAAAAATTTTTATTTTTCTTTTTCTTTCTTAGTACTAAAGATCAAATCTTGGCCTTGTGCATGCTAGGTACGTGCACCAGACCTTAATTAAATTTCTCTGTTGAGACAGGGCCTCTGAATTGCTCTGGATTGGTTGGAAGGCATCCTCAGCCTCCTATGTATCTGCACTCAAAGGCTGATTATATTTATTTCTCTTTGAGTTTGGTGTTTCCTTTATACCAACAACCATTCTCCTATCAATAGTTGAATGTAGTTTTTTTTTTTTAATGCACCCTTGTTTCTGCCTCCAAACAGCAATTATTTTCAATTGACAATAGATTTTTCATGTATCTTATATTTTTGTATGGCATGCTATGATTATAGCATTCTTTTCCTAACTTATGAATTTTTCTTGCCTTTATGAAAAGTGAGGCCTTTGCTAATTTTTTGACCTGCACTTATTCTTCAATTAGTACACCCTCCACACACACAGGGGCGAGGGACAGTCTACCCCTTTACCTTCCTAATAGATTTTATTCTATTTGAGATCACATTATTTAACGTTTATTTTGCTTCCTTTTGAGCCAAAGTCTCAGGTGCCTCATAGTTCTTCATTTCATTATGTAGGTGAGGATGACCTTTTATCTTCCTGTATTGTTTTTGCCCAAGGTATTCTTTTTCTTTCTTTCTTCTTTCTTTCTTTCTTTCTTTCTTTCTTTCTTTCTTTCTTTCTTTCTTTCTTTCTTTCTTTCCTTCTTCCTTCTTTCCTTCCTTCTTTCCTTCTTTTTTCCCTTCCTTTTTTTTCTTTGTTTCTTTCATTCCTTCTTCCTTTCTTCTTTTCTTTCCTTTTATCTTTTATTGTACTGAGATCAAATCCAGGGCCTTGCTTGTGCTTAATGAACATTAAGTTACATGTCTAGTTTTTTTAATAATGATCTATCTATCTATCTATCTATCTATTTATTTATTTACTTATTTAATGTATGTGAGTACACTGTAGCTGTCCTCAGACACACCAGAAGAGGGCATTTGATTTCTTTGCAGATGGTTGTGAGTCACCATGTGGTTGCTGGGATTTGAACTTAGGACCTCTGGAAGAGCATTCAGTGCTCTTAACCACTGAGCCATCTCTCTAACCCATGTCCAGTTTTCTATCTAGTTTTAAATGTTTTTCTTGATGTAGGGGTACAGACAAATGGAGAAACCTGTTCTTCTGACCATGTCTGAGGGTGGAGCATGACAGAAGTAATGATTAAGTTCTTACATGGCGCTGACCATGAGCTGAGGACATGAGTGATCTGACACTGTTAGTCTCACTATGTTGCAGTAAATATTAAAATGAATAACTTATCTCTTTATTGTCTGCCACGGTTTCACTCCATGGAGCCAAATGCCCGGATTCTGTCACTCAGTCCAAGCCGCCCTCTCCACAGGATCCCCTTCCCAGGCGGTCATTCCACCTGCCCTGCTGCTTCTGTCCTGGGTGGATACTACCGCCCTGGCATGTTTCTTTCCACTACTGCCCAGTACAAATATTACTCCAAAGCCTGGTTGCATTTCAGTGTAGGATTATGTACTAGATTCTTAATCCACAAACCCTCTACACAAGAAGATTAAGTACAATAGAGAAAGATACAAACTGCCCTTCTATATGAGATAAAAGACCTATAGAATCCCTTAAAATATTTATATTTACCTGGCGCCAATTAAGTCCACATGGGTCCAGATCATTTTTCTCGAGCTCCATCTTCACCTTCCCATCTTTGCTCCTCTTCCTTTTCTCTGTCTACCTCTCCACTGTCCAATCATGTATCCCCATAACATCAATCAACATCCCTAGGCGTCTTTCTGTGGGCTGATCCTATCCCTTGGAGAGGCACATTGCTGTGTGTCACAGGAGGAAGTACACAGTACTGGCAAATGTATAGCAAGCATGAGAGAGAGGCTTCAGTAACATTGACCTAATTATGTCCTCTCCCAATCTCTGTCCAGGCCTGTGCTTCATCAGCTAAGAGATCTGCTTTACCTTCCCTGGATGATGGGCTTTCACTGTCTGTCATGGTAAGAAAGAGCAGTCACTTGGCTCTTGGTACTAGGGAAGACCTGAAAGCTCACCAGGTATTCACTAGTATTTCTCAGTTAACGTTTCTTCTGCCTGTAGTGAAAAGTTTGGGATTTTGGTTTCTTTAAATTTCACAGAAACATTATAAGAATATGTTTTCATTTTATTCCTAGGTGTGGGAGATGATGAAGTTTCAGACTGTCCATGGCAGCTGACTATGACTTGCCCCATGCTCTAGCAGGGGTGAGTTTGCCAGTGGCAGATAGTTTCTGTAACTGTGTGACATTTGGAAGTCTGAGGACCTTTCAGAAGGTAGAAAAATGAGGGCCCCGAGAAGTGGGTTGGGTTGTGGGTTGGTAGGTTTTAGTCATTCAGGGGAGTTGGTTGCAGTTTGCTCGTAGTCATGTTCAAAGAAAAAATGAAAAGAAAGAAATTAGGGTCAGATCTCTCTCTTTCTCTCTCTCTTTCCCCACTATTCTTTCTCTCCTATCTAGTGATAGGGGATGAAACTGGAGGGATAAAGAGTGGGAAGAAAAAGGAACACAAAGTAGCAAAAGTCAGCAGTAACAGCACCTATCTCCAAAGGCCCTGTGCAGCCATGAATCTTTCTTTTTTTAAATAAGTTTATTTATTTATTTATTTATTTATTATTTATTTATTTAATTTATATGAGTATGCTGTAGCTATCTTCAGACACACCAGAAGAGGGCATCAGATTTTATTACAGATGGTTGTGAGCCACACATGGTTGCTGGGAATTGAACTCAGGACCTCTGGAAGACCAGTCGGTACTCTTAACCTCTGAACCATCTCCACAGACTAAACAAATCTCATTTGTCAGCCTCTTGCTTTCATATACATGCTGTCTATTTCACTATTTTTATGCCCTAAAATCTAGAATATTGATTCTCTCTTGTCCATTCCTTTAATCCTGTGGATTTGTCATTTAAAATAAGCAAACAAATTATTGTCTGTTCATCTTGTAGAATTTTTTGGGGGGAAAGGAGATAACAAAAGCTTCCATTCTTAACAAAAAAGTAAATACAAAATATATTTTTATATGTCTATGAAATTCTGTTTAAATATTTAATATGAAATTGAATGGATTTAGTATCCACTAAAACACTCAAATCATACTTTTCTCCTATTTAGTTTTATAACTAAAATTTTAACATTGTATAATTTTTACATTTCCTTCATAAATTGAGGTTAATATGGGAAACTCAACAGAGCACAGTAAAGCTTGAATCCATTACTCAGTAGCAGAATAGAACCTAATCCCTTGGACATCGATAAGATAGTTGTGATAAACCATATTGCATTTAGATGAAAGCAAGGCTGAATGAGTGTTAGATGTATAACTCTCAAAAATGTCTGGCCCATGGCTAACATACAGCAAGGTTGGTTCTCTTTCCTGGTACCAGAAGTAGGAAGAACTGTGGTAGATTCCATCATAGGAGGCGGGAAAAAAATAGGACCCTTGAGAGCCTTCAACATTTTTCTGGAGTCCATATTTGTGGAATTTACATGTCTTCTTCTATGGTAAAGAATTTGGGAAAAGGAGACTTGAAAATAGAGAAAAGGTTTGTAAACATGAAAAGAAAAAAAAGAGTGAGAAGGCTAATTTGAAAGACATATTGTTAAAGGGGGTATAGTAGGATACATGATCACCCCAAGGAGTAATATCCAGAAGTGATTATCTGGTTGAGGGACTATCTTAGTTAGGGTTTTATTGCTGTGAGGAGATACCATGACCAAGGCAACTGTTGTAAAAGACAACATTTGGTTGTAGTTGGCTTAGAGTTTCAGAGGTTCAGTCTATTATCGTCATGTTGGGAAGCATTGCATTATGTAGAAAACTTGGTGCTGAAGGAGCTGAGAGTTCTATATCTTAATTTAAAGGAAGCCAGGACATGACTGTCTTCCATAGGCATCCAAGAGGAGGGTCTCTCCTCTCCATACTGGTTGGAGTTTGAGAACCAGAAGATCTCAAAGCCCACCTAATAGTGACAAACTTCCACCAACGAGGAGACAACTCCTCCATAAGGTCATACCTCCTAATAGAGCTACTTCTCATGGGCCAGGCATTTTCAAATCATCAAATCACCACAAGAACTATGAGATCTCTTTCTCCCCCTCCCCCTCTTCTCCCGATTCCTTTCCCCTTCCCTCCCCCCTCCCTCCCATCTCCCTCCCCCTCTCTCCCCTCTCCCTCCCCTCTCTCTCTAAATGTGTATTCTGCATGCTTGTGTGTACTTTTGTACTGTGTGCACAGGCACATAAAGACCTGGGTCAAACTTGGGTTTTATTATTTAGACACTGTCTATCTTGTTTCTTAGATAGAGTTTCTCTGTGACCTGGAACTTGCCAGCTAGGTTGTGTTGGCTGGTTGAAATGCTCCAGTGACACACCTGTTTCTACCTCCCCAGTTCTGAGATTATGAGCACATGTCACCAGGCCCTGGTGAAACATAGGATTGGAGATATCTTACCATCCCTGGACTTCCTTTCCCTATAACCTGACTATGGTCACTCAAAGACCTCTTTATGAGACATTGGAAAGACAAATGACAGCAGAAGAAACCAACAATTCCCTTCAGGTGCTGGCTGGAAACTTTGAAGTCAGGTAAAACAGTGAAGGAAGTGAACTTTCTTTATCACCAGTAAGGTGAATTAAGCCTGCTCTACCTACTCACCAGTACTGGAGATAGTTAGAAATTAGCTACATGCCAATTCAAAGGAATGATATATCATTTAAATAAATGGTCAACATCCGGATGTTTTCCATTAAGAAAATAAAATGTTTCCACCTCACCCCCAAAATGTCTTCTCAAACCAGTCATTATCCCAGAATTTCTCCTTCCCCACTCCATCCCTCCTTTTCCCAACCCCACCTGCCCCAGTCCACTCATGAAACTGATTCTATTTCCCCTACCCAGGGAGATCCTTGCATCTGCCCTCATGTTCTTCTTGTTATTTAGTCTTTCTGTATTTGTGAAGTGTAGCATGATTGTCTTTCATTTTACATCTAATGTCTACTTATAAGTGAGTACTTACCATGTTTGTCTTTGTGGGTCTGGGTTACCTCATTCAGGAGATTATTTTAGTTTCATACTTAAGTCTGCAAATTTCATGATGTTGTTTTTAATAGTTGAGTCATACTCCATTGTATAAATGTACCACGTTTTCTCTATTCATTCTTCAGTTCAGAAACATCTGGGTTGTTTCCAGTTTCTGGTTATTACAAATAGATCTGCTAATAACAGTCCTTGTGGTTTGATGGAATGTCTTCTGGGTATATACCCAGGAGTGGTATAGCTGAGTATTGAGGAAGATCAATTCCATTGTTTTTTTTTCAGAATTGCCACATTGACTTCCAGAGTGGTCATACAAGCTTGTGTTTCTACCATCAGTGGAGAAATGTTCTCCTAGCCTCTATATCCTAGTCAGCATGGGCTGTCATTTGTGGTTTTGATCTTAACTATTCTGACAGGTATAAGATGAACTCTCAAAAGCAGTTTTGGTTTGCATTTCCTTGATAGCTAAGAATGTTGAATTTTCCTTTAAGTGTTTTTGGCCATTTGAGATTTGCAATGGAAACTCCACAGAATCAACAAGAGTAACAGTACACTAGCAAAGGCTCATAGTAATGTAGGGGGGCATAGACCCTGAATTGCCCATCTTTTGCAACCAGGAAAGGCCTCAAGTGAAGGGAGTAGGACACTTACCCAGCCACAAAACCTTCAATCTACCTTTGTCCTGCCTGCAGAGTGTGCTGGGATTCGAGCCTAGCAGAACAGTCATCAGAGACCAGAGAGACTTCATCCAGCAACTGACAGTAGCAGATGTCTTAGAGTCCCATAGCCAAACAGTAGACAAAGCTCATCGAGCTCTGGGAAGAAGGCTCAGAGGAACCAGAGTGGCTCTATGACACCATAAGAACACAGCCCAGAGAATCAACTAACCATGATCATCATGGAATGACTGACTCATGGGGGCTCACAGGAATCAGGGAGCCTGTGGAAGCCTGACCTGGGTCCTTTGTATATATGTTATGGGTGCATAGCTCGGTATTCTTGAGGGGAATCCTAACAATGGGAACTGGGGGGGGGTGTCCCTGACTCTTTTACCTACTTGTGGAACCCTTTTCTTCTTAGTAGGTTGCCTTGTCCAGCCTCAGTGTGATGGTACGCATCTGGTCTCATTGCAGGTCTGCAGTTGGTTGATAGCCCTGGGAGGCCTGCTCTTTTCTAAAGGGAGGAGAAAGGGGGAGTCTTGGGGGAGGGAAAACTGTGGCTGTGATGTAATATATGAGAGAAGAATAAAAAGGAAAAGAAAAAAGAAAGAAAGAAAAGAAAATGTTGGACCTAGTTAAAAATTTGGATCACTTTCAACATTTTGAGTTTGTAAAATTTTAGTAGGCATTGGTAGGAAAGCAGAAAGAACAGCAAAGGAATTAGTTACCAGGCACCAAGACTGCTTTTAAACAGGAAATAATATACCATTTTGTACATATAGGAAGGAGTTTGGGCTGGTTATGTTCTACCTATTTTCAACATCCACAGCTATAATTGCAACCTCAGTTGGAGCCAACTCAATTTTGATAGAAATCCCAGAAGAATTTTCATTAGATAGAATTTTGTGACTCCAACCAAAGGTTTGAAAATGGCAGACTATTTATTCTTTGCAGCTTATAAAATGGTAAAGAAATATATTTATGAGAAAACGTTACCAAATCCATGTTGATATGCAGTACTGCTTCTGGTATTGTTTCTAACTTCTCATCCCTTAGCTGTCAGTGTGACTCTTGATCTGGGGGTGTTGTGTGACCAGGTGTGGTTTGTGCCTGGCTTTTGTTCAAAGCAGCCTCTTCTTTCATCAACTCATCCAGCATCATTTCTGGTCTTAGTGTCCCATGACCGTCTGCATCCTTTTTCAGCAATCACATCCTCATAATAACACGAGCATCCTAACTGTGGCCATTCTCACTGCTGAGACGGACCGAAATTCACGGGTCTAAAGTATCATCACAAGAAACACAGCTGCTGCTTCTGATTTGCTCAAACGGGGCACATTCCTACAAGGCCAGGACAAGAGACCCTCCCTCGAATGTTTCTCAATCGCTTGTCAAGTCCTTTGCTGTCTTTGGGACTGCACAATTTTTTTTTTCATACAGAACCACAGCTTTTAAACAACACATTAAAATCAACAGTATTTCTGCTGAAATTTCTACCATCTGGCAATGTCTCCCCCACTCTGTTGAACTCATCAATTTCAGTGTCTCTTCTGGGCTTTTCTTCCAAATATCTTTCTAAATCTGAACCACAGGGCTTTCTAGTTAACTGCTGCTGTCTCTTAGTTGTAGCTATGATATCAGAGCACAGCTTAGCCAACTGTTGTAACGCAGTGGAATCTTGAACTGTATTGGTAAAGTATATCGTAGATAAAACCGAGATTGCTTTTCTTCTTCCTCAAGCATTTCCTACAGCAAATTCTTCCTCTTTTCAACCAAGGCATTTTAGTCTTATACTGGCTAATGTGTGGGTTCACGTGGATAAAACCCTATGCTACCAGCTATTCCCTTTACATGTTCTGAAGTATCATCTGGCTACCTGGGGTTTATTTCTTAGATCCTTTTGAGATAATGAAAATGACTTGATAATTGTGGTTTCTGTCCAGATAATCTTTTCACTCTTTACTTTTTTTCTAATATTATACCATGTTTTATATCAAACAGAGATAAATGGAAAGAATATTACAGTGAGTGTCTGCCAGCTAGATTATGTCATTAATATTACCACACTTGGTTTGTCATGTGTGTGTGTGTGTGTATGTATGTATGTATGTATGTATATATGCATTATATGCATGTATGTATGTATGTATGTATGTATGTGTTTATCCTTCTCACCAGCTCTTACATCGTCTAACCTTTTTTGGGGTGTTTCCAAATGTACTCACATGCCAGTAGGCTTCTTTCTTAGTTCTCTCTGAGTCTATAATGTATTTTTGTCAATAACTATTTCAGTATAATGAATGTGTTATGTATGCTGACTGGACATTGATGAGAATACTAAGATCAAGGAAAGATGTCCTAGAGTTAGATAAGATCCTTACTCTCTCCCTGGCATTCTGTTGGAACTCACAATCCTAACTTTTGTCTCCTGACTTCTCTTGCTTCTTTAAAAAAATAAAACGTTCTATGAGTTTTCTTCTGATCTGTCTTCTGGCTTATGACTGTTTCTCTTTACTTAAGTTTAATTTTAATCTACATACCTCATTAGATGAGTTTCTCATTTTCTATGTGTACTCAAGGCAATAGAATAGAACCTTTGAATTATGCAACATACACAACTTCTAGAATTCATAAAACACACACACACACACACACACACACACACACACACACCCTTTCAGGAAAAGACTTTCTAATTCCTTTTCAAATCTGTCTTGCTAATTTTGATAGAACTTTGGTGATCTTGTTACATTTCTTCCTTGTCTTTTGTATTAAATGTATTTATTATTCTGTATCTGATAGTTTCTGTATCTATAATTTTGTTTGTACAACTCTAAACTATAGAGTTTTTTTTTCCTGCTGACACATTCTCACAGTGACTTGTTTCCTTTAATGGTGAATGCCCTCTCATTGGCATTTTTGCACCCATGTGACCTTTGCACATCCTCTTTCTCAAGTATACCCTCTAGAGCAGGCAATTTTTGCCTCTGTGGGGCACCAGGGAACTACCATCAGAGAACACTTAAACTAGAATCTTGCTTGCTTTTGACATCATGCGTAGCATAAATTTAGGTGCTTATCTTTGTCATCAGTGAGAGTAGCTTTAGATTAGGAATATTGATACATTAAAAGATTGTGCTGATGTTCTTGCTACGTTTCATGAAGGAAATTGATCCTCACTATCCTGGTTTTTAAGTTGCTATCTATGATTGGGTGTTATCTTTCTGAGTACCAATGTTTAGGATGTATCTCCTGGGGAGGTACTGGTTCCCTATTTGTTTTTAATCTTGATGGTTTCTGAATTTCTATTATTTCTAGTATTTGAAGACTTACCTTATTTTCTTGATAACTTCCCCCATTATTCCTATTTAATAATGATTTATTAAATACAGTTAATACTTTTATTTGTGTTATACTTAGAGGAAATATGAATATTGTTGGAAAGACACATGCTTAATATACTTTGAAAACCAAAATAAGTTAGTTTCCACCAAAATACAATTTTGGGTGAGAATCTCTATGGATATATTTTTCTAGTTGGATTATTTTAAAGTATGGGAGAAACTGGTTATTTTAAAAAGATTAATGAAAAAGGAAGTAGAAAAGATGGAAGAATTTTTATTATATATACCAAGCCAATGTAAAAGTCTCTATTTCTTGCCTCTGGGTTTTTATATGTATTACAAAAATTGAATGTTGCTTATTATAGACTTCTAGATTTTTAAAGCTTTGGTAAGATAACACATGAAATACTCTATGTGAGATGTTATGAATAGGGCAAAATAAGTGTAGGCCAGAGTTAATCTAGTGCTTCCTATTAAGACTGAAAAGGAACATGGAAAGATGGCACTTGTTGCTCTTGCAGTGGACTAGGGTTTGATTCATTTTTTTAATGACTTTTTTCCTTTTTAAAAAATTGGATATTCTTTGTATTTACATTTCAGATATTATCTCCATTCCCCCAACTGTCATCTCCCCTCCCCCTCTCATTGCCTTCATGAAGGTGCTCTCTCTCCCAACAACCCTCTCCCACCTCAGCCTGGGCATTCCCCTACACTGGGAAATGGGCCTTCACTGGACTAAAGGCCTCTTCTCACACTGATGCCAGACAATGATATCCTCTGCTACATATGCAACCGGAGCCATGGGTCTCTCCATGTGTACTCATTGGTTGGTGTTTTAGTCTCTGGGAGCTGTGATGGGTTTGGTTAGTTGATAATTTTATTCTTCCCATGGGGTTGCAGACCCTTTCAGCTCCTTCAGCTCTTTCTCCAGCTCCTTCATTGGGGTCCCCATGTTCAGTTCAATGGTTAGCTGTAAGTATCTTCCTCTGTATCAGTATGGCTCTGGCAGAACTGAGGAGGCATCCATAATAGGCAAATGGATGGAACTTGAAGCTATCATCCTGAATGAGGTAACACAGTCACAAAAGAACACTCATGGCATATACTCACTGATAAGCAGTTACTAGCCCAAAAAGTTCAGAATACCCAAGAAACAATTCACAGAACTTATGAAGCTCCAAGAGAAGAAAGGCCAGAATGTGTACACCTCAGTTCTTCTTAGAAGAGAAAGAGAGGAAAAAAAACTCCTGGGATGAAATAAAGGGGAGCAGAGATTAGAGAAAAGACCATTCAGAGAGTGCCTCACCTAGGGATCCATCCCATATGCAGTCATAAACCCGTGTACTATTGCTGATGCCAAGTAGTGCTTACTGGCAGGAACCTGATATGGATGGTTTTTAACACCTATATGGTGGCTAACAGTTATCTGTGGCTCCAGTTCTAGGTAATCCAATGTCCTCTGACTTCTGGAGGCATCAGGCATGCATGTGGCATACATACACACAAATGGAACATTTATGTACTCAATAAAATAAGTATTCTAAAAAGCCAAAAAATTTGAAAAATTTAAGCCTTTAATCAATGTATATTGAATATATATGTATATATATATATATATATGTATGTATGTATATATATATATATATATATATAATGGTATTCATTGTATTCATTATTCTTCCTGTGGAACTCACTTTCTTTCAAAAAGAGCACATGTGACATTGGTCTTTCTATGCCCATTTCTGAATTCACCTAATACACTACCTTCTAGTTTTATCTGCTACCACAAATTACAGAATTCCATTCTTTTGTACCTAAATAACAGTATTTACATGTAATAGCACATCTTCTTTGCCTGTGTACCTGCTGATGGACATGTGTGTTTGATTCTGTGTCTTGGCTATTGTAAAAAAAGGCTGCAGTGAACACGGGGCTGCAGATGTCTCTTTAATATGCTGATTTTA